>NC_141139.1:80715979-81010979 GCF_053477565.2 Lygodium microphyllum
CATGGTTTGCTAGTGTTATTGACGATTGTAGGAGAGTGGTTAAGTTCCTCCTCAAGAGAAGTTCAATGCTTAATATTTACATGGACTCAAATATTATGCATGTTAAAGTTTCCTATAGAGACAAATTTGCACCCATTTTTGTAATATGGAGTCCTTAGTTCGAAAAAGGGTGTTGTGATAGAGACATTCTTGTGCATGAATATGTATGATTAGGAGACTGAACAACGTGTGCAAGTGAGGGATAAGGCTATTCAATTCTGTTCTCATTGTTTGAACAAGGATAAGTGGTGGAAATTTGTGGTTGATACATATCATATAATGATGTGCATCATGTATGCCATACAAACATAGATGAAAGAGTGGCAAACATGAGAAAAGTATGGATGACATGGTGGAATGTGCTACAAAGTTTAGAGTCTCCTAAGAAGATTAAAGCTCCATTGCAAAGCCCCAACAAAAACTATTTAAGGCATCCTAGAGGAAAGTGTTATTAAAATATATTTATAGAAGATGGGTTTGTAGCCCATACATCATTGCATAGTATCGTGTATCTGTTAGATCTTGAGTGTTGGGGCCTAGACTTGTAAAGCAATAGTGAAGTAGTTGCAAACTTCCACACTATGATCTCAGATATGGACATTAAGGATCATCTTGCTAATCTAATGACTCAATTTCAAAAAAAATTTGTTAAGCTCCAACATCATGACAAATCAATGGATTAGAGTGAAATCTTTATCTCTCCTTTTTCCTTGATGTAAAACCATTAGATTCTATAAATGATTGACCTGTGGACATTTAAAGTCTTTTATAGCAATAATTTTGCAATGTTACATTTAAATTATAGTATGAAAGAATTATTTATCATTTCAACTTTTCATAGTTGATATATTTTAAAATCTACAAAGAATAAAAAAGTTGTATTACTTGTCATTAAATGCTTCTCATTCAATATTTGTACATCAAAGTGTCTATTTGTAATTTTCAATCAAAAAGGTTGTAGATAGCACTAGGGCTACTCTCTTGACCTCCCTCTTGAGGTTGCATATAAGGCATTTTAAATATATTTTACAAAGCATTAAGGAAAAGGGTGCTACAATAATACTTGTTGTTAAGAGTTATTTATCGCACTAGGTACAAAAGCTGCACGTAATGCCTACACAACAAAAAGTGTGAGCCCATTTCACTATCAAATGACTTAAAGCATCCCATATGCATATTGCTCTTCAATACAGGCATGCACTTGCTGAAACTCTAATTCCCTTTGGGCTAGCTTGTTCTTTAAGGCCTCGTCTCTTACATGTAATTTCAGTGTGGTGTCTTATAGTGCCAATTGCAAATCATCTCCAGTAATTATTGCACTATGAGGAAGCCTTTTTAGCTAAAGTTAGCCAACTATATGGGGAATAAAATCCCTATGATAGCTTTGGAAATAAGTCACACATTTGGGAGTAAGATCAAGTAGTTTTTTCTGCACTTGTGAAATTTGTGCTGGATTTAGAAATGTCAACAATGCTAGGCTATGGATATCACAATGTCAGGGTTTTTTTGTATAATTTGGGCTAGGCTGTTAGATGAATGTATCATGAAGCATCTACTATTGTTAATGTAGATTTTATTTAGCTTGGTGTACTTTTTTTGAATAATTAGCTAATTGTGGGAGCTTTTGCTCAACCGCCAAGACCCATGGACTGCTTATTGTTTCAAGCGTTCCAAGCGAGCTCTAATGGCTATCTCTCACCTAGCCGACGTGCAGTCGATCCTACGAGTGTAGTGAGCTTACCTTGATGCTTGATAGAGTACCCTCCTCTCTCTTGCACCCCGGTAGCTCCACGATTCTTGATGCTAGCTCAAGCATCCTCAAGCCTCCTCCATCTCCAAGCTCCATCCTCCATAGCCGCGTGCGCAAGAGAAGAGAAGAGAAGAGAAGAGAAGAGAAGAGAAGAGAAGAAGGGAAGAGGAGATGGTGAAGAGCTTCACCCCCTTGATCCCTCACTCCCACACACACTCACTCCCTCACACTCTCACACTCCCTCTCTCAAGAACACACACAAGCAAGAAGGAGAGAAGAAGAGAGGAAGAAGAAGACTCTTTTTGCCACACACCAAAGAATGAGTTTCTCATTCACTTTTCAACTTTATATACAACACCCTAAATCCCTTTTGGGCGGTCATCCCCTTTTTCCCTTTTTTACATGGCTGGCCGTAGCCTAGGACCTTTTTTCCATTTCCCACCACTCTAATTTCATCCTATTCCCAACTAATGCGTACAATTTGCATAGGAGCGAGCTTGGCACTCTTTTACAAGAATTTGAGAGTGCTTCCATATTTAATGGTGCGCCTTTTACTCTTTTGTTGCCTCGGGGCGACACTGAGACTTTCTGAGGGTCGTGCCCGAACATTTAAAATATTCAGGGTCTGGTTATCGGTCAAGGCGCCTTTTTCTGCTTTTATCCTGCACCTTTTTTGCTATTTCCTTTTTTCCATTTTTCACTCCTCTGTGCTGCGGGAAACATGGTATTATTACCCCCCTCCTAGCCAAGTGCCAGTCCCATGGCACTGCGATGGGAAGTAGTGGCTAGTTAGGTGTGTTGCTAGGCAGAACTGGTGGGTGGATGACATCTCTTCCAAGGTGGTTGTGTGAATGAGAGTTGATGGAGTTTAGTGACGATGACCAGGAGAGATTCGGGCGTGCTTTAGGCTCCATGAAGATGCTCGGCATCTTTCACACAGTTGTGGTGTTCGTTATGTAGCCAGTCGTCCCTTGAGCATCAGAAACGCTTGAAGCAATAAGCAATCCCTTATGAGGATGGTATTGGAGGGATTTATTATGGAGAAGCCCCCCCGAACTCTGTCTTGACAAAGATATGGTTTGTCTTCGCATTGAAAATCTGTGTCTTTGATTTGAAGATCTTTGTCTTTGAGTTGAAGGTCTTCAGTACTGCGTTGAAGATCTTCAACTCTGCATTGGAATTCTTTAGGCTTGTGGAATCAATAAGCGATCCGTAGATCTTGAGGCATTGGGCATGCATCTTTGGAAGATGAGGTTCCAAGATCTATGCCAATGGCAGATCTATCTTGACTTGGTTCAATCATGGAAGCCATCAGCAAGTAGGCAGATGGCTGGACACCGGCACATGGAAAAAGTTTTGGTCATTAAAGGATGCCGTGGGTGATCCTCCTCAGCGGAGTAGCCATTTCTTGAAACTCGAACATAACCTGCAAGAAAATTTGTGCACTCCCTAAGGGGTGTGTCTGCCTCTCCATGTAGTGCATGGTGCCCGTGGCAGTGGAACTGGGAGATGGGTCTAACCTTGGGCAAGCCCTTGGTAATGTCCCACACTTGAGAACCCAGTTTGTGCGTTGTTGGAGGTGCGGTGCAAGTCTTAGGGTGCAGGTCTGAAAGTCCTGCCCTTGATGTGCCTTAAGTGTGAAGTGGGGAGGGGGATAGGAAAAGCCCTAGGTGCAGTGACTGTGGTGCACTTGTTTTTTTTTTTGTGGAAATGATAACCAGAACTAATTGTCTTCATCGGAATGAGGAGGGGAAGGGGGTCGGATAGATTTGCTAAAAAACTGGCGACTTTGCATGTAATCTTTCAGATTCATGCGGACATGAAGAGAAGTGGTGGAGAGGAAAGGGTGATTGCACCTAGTGAATTGGCTGTCATTCATATCTTCTAGGAGGGCTAGGCAAAAAGAGGGAAGGAGACTAGCCCTCATCATAAGACGAACCATGGCGCAGTTGTCTATAGCGTTAGGGTCAAAGAATAGGGGAGGTAGGCTGCGCTCTTGTGGAGTCGGGTCCTGCTTAAGGAGTAGCCTAAGTAACCTAAGATAATTACAGGTTGTTACAAAAGTGGGGTTAGGACATGAGGAGAAATCTGCAAGAAAGCGCGCCATAGACTCATCTAGGCTTTCGGCGGTAAAGAGAAGGGCATGCTCGAAGGATACTATAGTGGAGTTATAAATAATAGGGAAGTCGTACCGCTCGTGGAGGGTGGCATCAAAATCCACCCATACCCTTCGAGGGTATGCCATGTAGGTAGGGTTGTTCTGCTCGAATGGTAGGGTGTTACAAAACGCTATCCAGGCGAGCATGCTGATGTCGCATACTCGCCTCCTCCACAGGGGTTGGCTTTTGTAGCATTGTACCGTATGTGGGACTTCAAAAAATTATTCTGCCAGTAGTCAGCCGCTTCTGTGCCCCAAGAGGTCGGGGTCTTTTCTTGCTCTTCTAGCCATCTTTGCCCCAACCGGCCACACCGACCGCGATTACCTCGTCCATCATCTCGAGCGACAGGACCCTCTGCAGACTATCGCATAGGAGGAAACTAAAGGTGAATGGATCCTTTCCTTGTTCCTGTATCTCCCACAACACCACTTCTGCGTGGAGTCCCGAGGGGAGATCATCAGGGCACGGTGGGAGAGGTGTGGACAGTAGCACGACTGGTTTGGCTCTCAGCTGTTTCCTGGCTTCCTGGCTCTCAGCTGTTTCCTGGCTTCCTCCACTAGCTTCCTGCATCTTTCCCTAGAGGCAGCTTTTCTTTCCGCAGATGGGTCCTCTTCTGGTGGCTCCCGAGACTGCGGTGAGGGGGGTTGTGGAACTACATCCTCCTTGAATCGGTTGATGTCGATTTCCAGTTCTGCTTCCTCCCCCTGCCATTCTCCCTGTGATGCTTTCTACTCGAATCCGAGGGTGTCGATTTCTTGGGGGGTTAGGCCAGCCAGCAATAGGTATTTTCATTGCTCATCCAAGCTCAGCCTAACCTCCGCAGGTAAGGGTGGAATCTGCAATCCAGTGTGTAAGGCTCTCCGTGCCATGCCGAGCTTTCTCTGCGTCACCTCCAATGACTCTCCTTGCACTGCGTGGGTGGCGTCCAGGATGGTGTCAAGGAAGGCCTTCTGTTGAGTGCTGAAGGCCACTTGGGCTGCTTCTGCCTTGTTCTCTGCAATGATTTTCTCCTCTGCCAGAGCAAGGCGCCGTGTCAGTGTCTTCACGCTCTTTTCATTGTGCACATCCAAGTTCCCACTCTTCTGCTCTTTTGTTCATCACTTCCAAGTTCTCTCCTTGCTTTAGTGTTAGCATCATGAGTTTCTCCTCATAGTCTTCCAACTCCCTAACTAGCCTTTCTTGCTCTTCTTTTCCAGAGGTTAGTTGATCTGTTAGATGCTCAATCTCCTCTTGCTGCTCCTTTATGCCTTGTTTTCTCTCCTCGTCCCTTGCATTCAGCTCAGCCACAAGCGCATCAACCTGAGTAGATTTTTTAGGAGCTCCTAATATTGCACTATCAGGAGCTTGTGCTCTCTTTGCATTTTCACTAGTTCCCGTGTCTCGTCTTTGAGCTGTTGTCTCCAGTGCTCCTCCCTCTCATCCTTAGCCTTCATTTCTTGTTTGAGATCTGCGATCTCCCTCTGCTGCATGGCTATCATTCTCATTTTATCCAGCTGGAAGGCGGCCACTAATTCCTTCTCGGCAACTCAGCCACGGTTATCTTGCATTCCTCCTTAGCTTTCTCCAATTGGGAGAGCAGCTCGGCGACGTATTCGTCGTAATTAGCCGATGGCGTCATTGTTGTATGGATGGGCGAGGTTGAGGCTTCTACCTTCTGCCTTTTGAGCTCTTGCCTGGATTCTGCATCCGTAGCTGGCCTCTTTTGTCTTGTGGCCGTGGTTTCTGTGCTCTGTCCCTGGCCCATCTCTTTGTTGATGAAGTACTGTATCCACACCACGAAGTTTGACACGTCGGCACTGGTCGGGATGCTAGGGGTGATGGTGGTGGGTTCAGCGGCGGAAGGCACCAGGAGAGTAGGAATTGGATGAATCAGGGCCTTGCCCTTGCCCTTAGGGATTGGAGGTGGCACAAACTCCGGCACCTGTGTGCTAGACCCTGGCCCCTCTTCTCTATGCGGGCTCAGGTTTCCCAGTTCATCTGCTTGGCTCTGTTGCTCGATGGACCGGCGTGTGGCTTCTGCTAGGCCCTCTTCCTCCTTCCTTCGCAGCTCTTCCTCTTCCTCATCTGCCTTTCTCTTCCTTTCCTCCTCCGCTCTTCTCTGCTCTTTCTTATTTTTCCATTTTTCTTATTTTTCCTTCATTTTCTTCTCTTCTACTTCTTGTTTTGACGCCTTCTTTGCTTTCTGCAATTCTTCTTTTTCCTTCTCCTCCTCCTGTCTCTTCGTCCTCTCTCTCTCCTTGGCTTCTTTTAGGGACTCTTTCTTTGCCCTTTCCAAGTTTTCTCTCTCCTTCTTTCTGCCTTCGTCATCCTTCTTCTTTCTCTGTGTCGTCTTCTTTTTGGGTTTCCTGGTTGTCTTTTTGCTAGTCTGTCCCTCCCCTTCTTCTTCTGACTCAGTTCTATCGGTGGACCTATCCTTGTCCTGGTGAGGAGGCGACCTCTTTGGCGTTTCTCCTTCTTCTTCTTCAGCCTTCTGTGCTTCCTTCACTACCTCCTGGATGAGTGCAGTCAAGACACCTCCATACCCGATGAAGGAGGCTTTGGAGGAGGCTTTCTTTCTTTCCGTAACTTTAGAAGTCGGAGATTCTCCTCCTACTGGTGCACTTCCCAGGGCCAACGCTTTGGCCGCCTGATCAATCGTTTTTCGCATGTACCCGTTCCAATCCACTTCGTCTAGGGTATGGGTTGCTACATTCTCCAGCATCGGTACACTAATTTGATGTATTAATGAATTGTAACTTTGGCTGGAGAAAAGCACATGTATCAGCTTGGCTTGCATCCTGGCTTCTGTGTCAGGGATGTCCTGGATGCTTATGCCGTCATTTGTGAGCACCTCTCCCTTCTTCATTTTCAGCATGGCATAAACATCCCTTTTTTGTTTCCTCTCTGTCTTTGGTACCAATCCCAAAGCCTTCTCCACCAAGGTTGGATCTAACCGGATCTGTACCTGCTCTGCACCTTCTCCTCTGCCCACTGTTACAATACCACATTCTTGGTCTGGGTTGTATGTTCTGAGGAACTCCACGCACTTTAGGTGGTCTGGCTCCTACAAGAACTTTTCAAGATACTTTGTGAGGTTGCATTGTTCAACCACCCTCCTGGCTACTTCCTCCTTGGCCACCACGACTTCTATGTTGTGGATGGTTTGGAATTTGAGCTGGTTGAAGACGCAGTTCTCTAGATGGATGCGATATTGCTCCCTTTCCTCGTCTGTGAATGGGAGTTGATGGGCGCGGTCTTGTTGCGACATTTTATGCTCCTGCCATAAATCGTAGCTTTCATTAGTATTTTCCACATGTCAATTCGCTCATTGCTGGAAAAGAAAAACTCTATGCTTTTTGAATGAATTCATTAGGAAGCCATGTAGAATTTCCTTTTTAGACTTGGACTTTTTGCCCTTTATTTCAAAGTTTTCCTGCCCATTTTTCTACCCCGTCCATTTTTTCATACTACCTGTTTATGCTTTTCGCTAATTTTACTTTGATTTATCCCCTTTGATTCATTTCTCATCTGATTCATTCCATCTTACCCCCTCCCCTTCCATCTTGAAAAGAATCCTTCCTAGGATTGAGGGTCAAAAGGTTAAGGGCTTTCAGCATGTTGGGATGGGAGTTACTTGTGAAGGAGCTAAGTATAGAAATTTGGATTGTATTCCAGTTGAGCTGTGCGGTCCAAATCAAAGGGTCGAATTCCTACGTGCGTGACGTATGTGAGAACATCTGTGAGGAAGTCACTAGAGTCGACCCGACTCGCAATGTGGAGTTCTTCCTCTGTTAAGAGGCGGTCAAGGTAGGGATGCTCCTTGATATGCTCTTCCATGGGTCGGCCCCGAAGAGTGGTTAACACTCTATACGAGGTGGGCGCGATGTAAATGGGGTCATACTCTACTGTTTTGATGGCGCGGCATTGCTCGGCGTTGGTCATTATGCGACATCCTTCAACTACCCATTGCAGCCTAAGAGTGTACCACTGCCTGAAGAAAGGTGATCCAATGTCAGCAAGGTGTGATAACTCCACGATTTCTTGGTTAGTGATAGCAGAAGTGGTTCATGGATCGTATGATGTGATAAGGCGTTGTTTGATGGCTTGCTCCTTGGAGATCTCGCTGTGAATCAACTCAAAAAGCGGAGTGAGAAGCTTTTGCAAATGCGAACTCAAAGGTATCCCAGGAGCAAGGCATATTGCGCACTTCCGTTGCAAAGGGTTCTTCTAATAGACCTAAGTCCAAGCGGTTGTAGCTGAGGGCTAGTGACATGAAGGTGGCATCGAGTCGTTTAATGCATTCCACCACGTCATCCACGGTGTCCTCCGCAAGGTCAGTGGCTAGCGCTAGGAAGGATTTTTGTTCGTAGGAGGGGGTAAGGCCGACGGGTGGTTGAGGTTTGACAGAACAAGCACTTTTGACAACGAAAATGGGCAGTTGGGAGTTTCCTTGAGCCCACAATTTGGCTGTTTGGAATATGGGTGGATTAGGGTCCACCACAACAAATGGACTGTTGCATTGAGGTTTGCTTTGGGGAGTTAGATTGACTGAGTCGGATGATCCCTCCTGTGACGGTGGATGTTGCTTGGGCCGATAGGCCTGTGCAACTTTTTTGGCCGAAGCGTAGATGAGTCGGATGGTTGGGGCTGTGGAGAGCACTGCGGCTTATGGTTTTGAGGTGCTATGGGACGTGGGCTGATCAAGCTTGAGGGTGGCGTATGAATAGTGCATTTGGCCATGGGGGCCTTAGGGATCAATAGCCAGGTATTTCCCTCGTAGTAGCCTTGCGATAGCAAGAGGGATTTAGGGACCCATCTTTGCTTGATCACGCAATGCTTCCTGTGATTGCGTCTTGGCCTCCTAGGTTTAGAGTTCTGGGTCTTATGGGAATAGGAACGTGGACTCCTAGGCAGTGATTGCGGCTGTTTAGGCACCCATTGAAGGCGAGGCTATTGGGCCTTAGCTTTGGCTGCTGTGGGTTGTGATTTATGGAAGTCGGGGAGTGACGGCCGCGCACTACCCTCCTCCTGAGTCTTGCCTATGGATGTTTCTACCGGTGGCTTTGCGGACGGTGAAGGTGTCGCGCAGCCCTTGCTGAAAGCTGTGACAATGTGCACGTGGCCTATTGCTAGGTGGATGCACTACGACTCATAATCAATATTGCAGTGAGTCTGCTTTTTGAAGGTTTTCCCTAGCAGTGACTTCGTGCCTGAGCCTGCAGCGCTTGGCAATACGTAAAAAAGCATTAGAACAGTCTCAGACTCGATAGAAACGACGACTATGCACTTGCCGAGAAGTGCGTATGAGTGGGCGCCGTATGGGTTTAATCTGGCAGTTTTCGGTTGAAGTAGCGGTTTGCCAAGTTGGATCCAATGACTGTGGGTTAAGATGTTGAAGTCTGCTCCCTCGTCGATCAAGGCGTTGAAAGCACATGTTTGCTTGGCAGTGACCGTGACACGGAGGTAAGCGGGTTCTACGACTTCCTCATCATCTTCGTTGATTTCAGTGATTGTAGCTACTTGCACTTTGACCGGTGGTTCTAATAATGGTGGCTCATGCAAAGGATGCATGGGAGGGAAGTACTTCTTGACACGACTACCATTGAAGGAGCCTCTTCCCTCACCGTCTAGTGTCTCAAGCTCGACATTGCCGGTTCAGCTGATTGCACGAACCTTGAAGGGTCTGAGACCTCTAAATTTCATTTTTTGCTTATGCCCTTTAATTGAGTAAAGGAGCACTAAGCACCATGTTCAAACTCGCACTGCTTGACATGCTTGTCAAACCAGCTCTTGCGTTGGGCTTTCTCACAGATAAGCGTGTGGGTGGCTAGAAGACGAGTTTCTGATAGGCATTCCAGCTCGACCAAGCGTTGCGTCCATGCCTCCTTCCCTTCCCATCATTCTTGAAGTGCTATTCTCAAGCTAGGAATGAAGATTTCTAATGGTAGAATTGCCTTAGTTCCATAGGTAAGTCTGAAGGGGGTTTGGCCGCCAATAGCCGTTTTATAAGCTGTGCGGTAGGCCCACAAGGTTGCCACCATCAGCTTGTTGTCCCAGTCGCTGCATGAGGCTGAGACTACTTTAGTTAGGACATTGATAAGAATCTTGTTAGTTGATTCTGCCTGGCCATTTGCCTAAGGGTAGTATGATGAGGATTTGTGATGGATAATGAGAAAGGTGGATAGGAGATGTGCTATCACTTCGTTGATGAAGTGTGTGCCTTGGTCGCTAACTAGTTCGATGGGACGGCCGAAGCGCGAGATCACTTGCTCCCATAGAAACTTGGCAGTCGTCCTAGAGTCGTTTTTTTGTGTAGCTCTTGCCTCTGCCCATTTCATGAGGTAATCTGTGGCCACCACGATGTACTTGGCTTGTGAGTACTGCGCCACAGGACTGATGGGTCCTATGAAGTCAATTCCCCATTTTTCGAAGGGTTGACTAGCAATAATTGGGGTCAACTCCATTTGATCTTTACGAATCGGGACTTTTGTCCATTGGAACTCATCACAATGCTTGACGAATCGCTTGGCGTTGCGAAAAAGTGTGGGCCACTATAGTTGAGACTGCAGCACCTTCCATTCTGTCATGTCTCCACTAACTGATGTCCTCCCGCAATGCCGTTGTGCACCTCCGAGAGCA
The DNA here is from genome assembly GCF_053477565.2 of Lygodium microphyllum. Classification (NCBI taxonomy): domain Eukaryota; kingdom Viridiplantae; phylum Streptophyta; class Polypodiopsida; order Schizaeales; family Lygodiaceae; genus Lygodium; species Lygodium microphyllum. Next base: position 80,726,546 of record NC_141139.1, read on the forward strand.
CATCGTGCATTTCATGCTCACACATGCATCTACACAGCAATCCGTCTTGCCCCAGCCTATAGAGTTGGTCTGCAATCAGCTGGTAGGGTTGGATTTTCAGGATCAAGAGCCCAAGTCAGGCTTTTTCTATTGGTCGCTCAGGTAGTCCGTGCTCGAGCACTTGGACTATGTCGTCCACCCAATATGGTGTTAGATCAACCTTAAATAAATCTCTCTCGCTAGATAGGTGAAATAAGTGGGCGTCAGGTAACTCGTCAATGATGCCTTGTACAACGGCTTCTCCTGTGGATATGCGTGACATGTGATCAGCCATGTAATACTGTTTTCCCTTTCGTACCACCACGGAGAAATCGAACTCTAGAAGCAGGAGGAGCCATCGACCTATGTGCCTTGTAGCACAAGGTTTGTTTACTAAATAGAGTAGGGCTTGATGGTCCACAAAAAAGATGAAGGGTGTGGCCAATAGGTAATGCCAAAATTTCTTCACAGCAAACACCATGGCTAATCCCTCTCTTTCTGTTGTCGGGTAGTTCATCTCTGTCTCAGTGAGTTGTCTGCTAGCAAAGCTCGCTGGATAATCTAAGTTGTGCTCACCAGGTTGGCACAACACTGCCCCCACGGCAAACTTAGAAGCATCGATGTGCACGTGGAAGGTAATGGTCCAATCTGGGGCTCATAGAATTGGTGCTATTGTTAGAGCCTTTTTCAATTCTTCGTATGCTCGTTGGCATGCCTCGGTCCACTCAAAGACAATCAACAGCTTGTACAATGGTCTGGCGATCAACACATAGTTCAGTACAAACCGTCGATAGTATCTTGTATGGCCTAAGAAACATTGAACTCCCTTGTAATTAATTGGGGGTGGAAGGTCAACAATAACCCTGACCTTCGAGAAGTCAGTGGCAATGCCGTTCTTCGACACCACGTGTCCTAAGATGCATCCATGCTTTACCCAAAACTGACACTTCAAGGGGTTCAAGGAGAGGCGATATAAGCGACACCATTCAAAGACTGCGCAGAGTTTGTCTAAGTGTTCAATCCAGGTTGAATGGACACACAGGTCGTCGACAAAGACCTCTAACTCCTTGCGGAGCATGTCCTTAAAGATAGTGCACATGAGACGTTGAAAAGTGGTGGGGGCATTGGTCAACCCGAAGGGATGACTATGTATGCAAAGATGCCCCACTCAGTGGCAAAGGTGGTCTTGTGCCTATTTGCAAGATGCACTTGCACCTGGTTGTACCCTAAGAAGCCATCCAGAAAACTGTAGGCTTACTTGCCTGCCACCCTCTCAAGCATGTGCTTGGTGTATGGCAATGGATAGTTGTCTCTCTTCGTAGCAGCGTTCACTTTCTTGTAATTGACGCACACTCGGATTTTTCCGTTCTTCTTCATTGCAATGACTATGGGTGATACCCAGTTTGTGTGCTCAATTTCATAAATGAATCCAGCTCTCATCAGCTTGTCAATTTCCTCTTTGACAACATGAGCGTGTTTTGGATTCATAGGGTACAGTCGCTGCTTGACCGGCGTCGCATCCGACGTCATGGGTATGTTGTGAGTCACAACACTCGGATCTACCCCCTGTGGCTCCTCTAAGGACCAGGCAAACACGTCTACATACTCTCGCAAGAGAGCGACAAGACTCGTTTCTTCTTCACCAATCAAGTCATCGGCAATGAACACTGGTCGGGGTGTTTCACCTTCCTGGGCTAGGTCTACCTCCTTGACCTCGGTTGTTCGTTCGATTGGTTCGCTCGTTTGCCCTTGACGTTTGGCATCTAACAGAACTACTACCCTATCCCCTTTTTTGAATTTCGTGAAGCCTTTAGGGAGGTCCTGCAGCTTCCACTGTTCTTCTGATCGTGTATCCTTGGGTTGCTTTGCCTTTTCCTGCCTTAACCGTCTGCGCCTCAGGTGGACAGGTAGGTCCCCCTTAGTGCATCTGGTCATGGGTGGCCTAGGGATCTCTGGATCACTATCCGAAGTAACTTCCAATTCAGAGTCAAACCCTCCATCTTCGCTAGAAGAGGTGGTCTCCCTTGGTGGCCACAGTTCAGATGGTGTTTCAGTCCTAAGTATTGACGTCATTCCTGGTTGGGCTAGGCCTGCTTGCTCAAGGTCTATGGCTCCTATGCATTCCAACCAAGCGCGATCACATTCCATGCGCATGACTCCTCGCTCTACTCTAAGGGTTTGCCTTTTCTGCGGCTTGGCGTCTGCTCGTATCTGGTCAATTTCTCGTCCTTCAGTGTCGTATTCTATGGTATCTACTTCACCCTCGCTCTCATCACAGAAGGATTGGCAGTCTTCGTATTCATCACTGGAATCTTTGTCATCCGACTGCTCGTCACCTCCTAGGGTTTGGTATGCCTCATGTCGTTGGTCAGGAACTAGGGCCCAATTATACATGAGGTTTAAATTGTGCACCCTGGTCCATTGCCACTTGGATTCCTCTAAGAGATCCTGGAGTGGTTTGAAATTTGTAGCTGGATTGCCAGCTAGCTGGTTCGTTAGGTATTCTAGTATCCCCTGGAGTTCCTTTTTGTTGGATGGTACGTGGAAGGTGACAGGATTAGGCTTTCCACGGAGGCTTTCTACCATCATGCAGACAGGTGCAGAGAGTGCTTCGTTAGGCTTGCCGATCGTTTTGATGGCTTGCTCATATGCCTCATGATCTGAGAATGGCAGGTCGATTGTAGCAAGAACGTGCATCCAATCCCGCTCATTCTCTGGGCATGGGATATACTTGGTCAAGGGCCCATAGGGCTTCTTGACCTGAGTGTTCCCCTTGAGCATAGCAGAGATGGCGTCTAGGTCGACTGGTGAGGTCTTCCAAGTGTCCATCTCTATTCTCACGACATCCGCTCTATTGCCAAGGAAGATTAAGCCGTTATCCCAATCTTCGATGACCCTAGCGTTGCGCATCCAGGGTCGGTCTAATAGGATATCGTAATCCACTCCCTTCATGACTATAAAGTCAACAGAGAACTGGACACCTGCGATCCTCACACTGGCCAATTCTTAAGTACCCTGAATGGCTTCACTCTCATACCGTTTGCTAACGTGACATTAAACCTAGCAGTTTTGATAATCGAGTTTCCCCAAGTCTGCAGCACTGCGTGGCTAAGCACACTAACCCCAGCTCCCGTGTCTATGATTCCCTTCCTTGTTGTGTCACCTAGGGCTAGGACCGGTAAGACCGCATGCATCTTAGAGCCTTCCCAAAAGGCATTGACGTGCAAGGATTTAGGCACGGAGTGCAGCGTCAAACTTGGTAATTGCGTTTCTGCATCATGGTCTTGAGGGCCTGGTGTGACCTTCTTGTGATCCTTCGACCCACTGCTTAAGATCTTGCCATAGGGTAGAATGCTGCTTAAGCAGATCTCCCAGACTAAGTGTTATAAGGGTGGTCACTAGCGTGGTCAAGAGATCGTTAGATACTCATCCTCCCCCTAACTTAGATTGTCCGGGCCAATGGCCACGGCTGATCTATGGCTCTGTTGCGTCTAGGCTTGGTCTTAGCGACACTGCTTGTGGCGCGATTTCTTTTGCTGACTTAGGTTGAGGCTGTGATATTGGCATGCTTATGCTGGAGAGATCATCGATGTCGTCCTCTATGATGGGCTCAGCGTCTTTGAGATGTTCTTGAGCCTCCTTCACCCATTCCTTCACCTTTTCTATGGCCTCTAACAGTCACTTCAAATGCGGGTATTCCCCTACCTTAGCACTTCCCTTTTTAGCCGTCTTAGGGGCTGAAGTCTCTGCCTCTGCGTCTAAAACCTTCTTTCCAGTAGGCAGAGTCATAGCACTCTCGGTTTTTAGTGCGACTTTAGCTTCCGATCTCTTCTTCTTCTGCCTGCGGCTTTTCTTCCCTATCGAGGTCGCATCAAGATTTCTAGGTCTTGGCAAAGAGATGCCGGCCTGCTTTGTTTGGGCTCGGGTCATAACCTGCAATGGGATAGGTGTGGCCTCCCCATCGAGGTTTTCGATACCAAACAGCCCCAATGGGACAGATGGCAAGTTGGCTGAGCTAGAGGACGGCTTTTGCTTTGGGCGCTCTATGAAAAGATGGGTGATTCCGCACTCTACGCACCTTCGGTCATCCTTGTCTCTGTTTTGTTGCTCTCTTTCAGGGCAGCGTGATGAGACATGACCAGGGTGACCACAAGTCCAACAAGTGACTGGGTCCTGCGGCTGCCCTCCTAGGCCTCTACCTCATCCTCGTCCTAACGCCATCATTGGCACGGATCGATAATCCATGAGGACTGTGTTGCCCTCGTCGTCGTGCGAGACGTAAGGGTATATGTAGGTCTCTTCATCATTTGGCTCCTCCACGTAGTGTACTCGAGCGTCGCTCGTTGGGTGGGTCACGTAAGGACCAGGCAGTCTAGGAATGCCTGTAGGATTTATGTCCAATCTAGGGACAGCTGGTTTCATATCGTTAGGCGCGGGAAGAGCCAGTGGGGCTCCCCTTCCGAAGAATGGCTGCGGCTTGTTCGCTAGATAAGGCTAGCCGTAGGGTTGTGAGTATGGAAGTCTTCTTGGTAATCTACAATGCACGACATCATGGCCGAACCTACCACAATTAGGACAAGGCCTTGACCTAGGGTCTTGACACTCGGCCAACAAGTGGTGTCCGCCACAGTACACGCATTGGATGTGCGGGCGCATTGGTCATCTCAACATATCTTGCAACTTGGCTAATTCCATCTCGACCTCAGCCAAGCCTCGGTGGCCTTCCCCTTTTCTTGGGATGATGGGATTGACCGCTCATTAGAGGCTGACGTTCTTTCTGAGCTTCGCGGGTTGGTCTCCTCTAGATTTGAGCTCCTGGAGCTCCGCTCTTTCAGCTGATCATCGACTCTGATGGCTTCCTCAAACACTCTAGCCACCATGTCCCGCTACAAGCTTGAATTGCCTGCCAAAGCCTTATACAACTCCTCGTCTCAAATTCCACTGATGAATATAGTCGAAACTGCTCTGTCAGTCGGTCACTCGCCTAGAGGGATTCTCTTAAAGAGACTCCTCACATGGGTCACGTAGTCGCGGATGTCCTCCTTCTCTTTCTGCTTGATGTTCATAAAGTGTACTAGCAGGTTATCGGAGTATCCGGGCTCGGCGAATCTCTTAACGAAGAGATCCTTGAGGTCATTGAAGTTGGATCGCTCTGCAGCATCTAGGCTTGTATATCACATCCTACCCCTATCGCCTAGGCAAAGCCCGAATGCTTGCGACTGTTGAGTTTGGTCGTTGAGGCCATTGGCTTCGCAGACTTGCTCAAACTGCTCAACAAAGCTGTATGGGTCGTCATGAGGTTAATACTTATCGAGTCGCTTGGCAACAATCGGTATTTTGGCCTGGCTTTTTGAGCCTTGGTTCGCCCCTAATCCTGCGAGCAGTGATGTTGCTAGTGTGGTGGCACTTTGCTCTACTGTTGTATTATCGAGCAGTCGTTTCATGAGAAGCTTGCTCAATGTCAAGTCTCCCTCCAGTGCTCTCTCATGGTCCGTTCGATTTCGGCGAGCCAAGTTCAGCACTCGCTGCACCTGATGTAGCTCTATGCTTTGCCTTTGGCTCCTAGCTTGCTGGTCCCTATTGTACTCAGCTATTCCCTGCAATGCCTTGCGGGCTAGCCTTCTCTCCTCCTCTAGATCTGCAATGATTGCGTCTGTTGTCCTGTCGCGGTGCTCGTATCGGGCAATAGCATCTGGGAATATGTTCAAATCGAGCTCCTCATTAGACTGATGGTCTGAGCTCTCTTCCGCCATGGTCGAGTTCTCGCGCTCCACTACGTTGTCGATCAGGTTGAATGGACTTGACAGATCCTCGTCATTGGCGCTTCCTGCTTGGTCCTATTCTACACTTTGATGGTTTGCCTATATCTTGGGTCCTCTCCTATTGGTGGGTTCCTTGAGTGGTTTATCTGAGCGAGTTCCTTTGGTTATTAAATAAAACCCTCAATTTATGGTCACTTTGTGCGTGTGTCGCTTCTCGTGCACTTGTGCCCAATCAGGCTTTCAACTTCCTTAAGTGTACTTCAAGTGCGGAAATTCAATGTGAGTGCAGCAAGCAATTCCTCAGCGTCTTACATACTCTCCCTTGTTTCAGACCTGATAGACTTGTAGATCCATTTTTTGGACGTTTTGTCGGGGTTAAGGGTTTCCGTGTATGTTGCCTTGTTCGTTTTCAATCGATCAGGTTTTATGGCTCAACGGCTCGCGTCTAAGTCCTTGGGTCTCGCAACTATCCACTTCTAGTCGCTAAGCGGTTGCGCACTACAATTTTCTCTTATCACATGTGCCAGAATCAAGTTCTGAGCGCCCGAAGGGTTTCGACACTTTGCACTACTGTGTATTTGCTGGGTCAAGTCAAATTTTTGAAAATTTTGACAAAAAGTCGCACTCGAACCAACTGGTCCGAATTGCAGGGTCCGAGTAGGTCACTTGGACAGCTCGAATGGTATAGGGCCGAGGGCCGAATTTCAGGGATAGACTCGGACGCCGAATGGCAAATTCGGACAGGGTGATTCAGACGGGCCGAATGGCGCTTGGGTCGAGGGCCTAATTCGGGATGTGGCCGAGGGCCGAATTTGAGACTCGGACGGGCCGAGGCTGGATGTGCCACGTGGCAAAAAACTTTGACTCGCACGGCCGAATGGGTTGACTCGGATAGTTGCCTCGGCGGTCCGAGGGCCGACTAGGGTTTGGCCGAATGCGCCGAGTGACAAGGGCCGAGGGCCGATTCTGGGACTCGGCCTAGGAAAGGTCACTTGGACGGGCCGAATGCGACGCGCGTGACCCACGCAAACGCGATTTCGGTTGATTCACCAAATGTAGGCCGACGCCATGGTCATGCACTTCCAGATCCTATCTAGGGAAGTAGAGGGAGAGATTCATATACCTAAACGGGCCGATAAGTGCGTCGGTGATGCGATCGAATCGATACGGGCTGGAGCTCTCTCTCTCTCTATCTCTCTCTCTCTCTGTGAAATGGCACAAATGAGCTCTTCCTTGGCCCCCTGGCTCTTATATGCCTTCCCAAATGTGGCGTTGATGCCCCCAATCACTCACTTGCCGACCTTAGGCATCACTAGCGAGCATTTTACCCATTTTGCACGATTTTTGCCCTGTTTTGCCCTGTTTTGAAACAGTAAACCCTACCATTTTCCAGTTCGATTTCCTAACTCTAACCTACGCTAAATGCAACAAATATCAAAGGCAAAAAACTGAAATAGATTCTCCATGCTTTCCAATCATCAAACAACCAAAATATCCCAAAATACTTGTTTTGAAGATAAAAAACATCCAAACTTCCTACCTATCTCAAGCTCTGTTTCGGGGATGAATTCCCTACTTCGATGCTCAATATGAGGCGCACAAGTGCTCAAGCTTGAATCCGTTGGTCCCGGCAAAACGGAACCAAAATGTGGGAGCTTTCGCTCAATCACCAAGACCCACGGACCGCTTATTGTTTCAAGCGTTCCAAGTGAGCTCTAATGGCTATCTCTCACCTAGCCGACGCGCCGTCGATCCTACGAGTGTAGTGAGCTTACCTTGATGCTTGATCGAGTACCCTCCTCTCTCTTGCACTCCGGTAGCTCCACAATTCTTGATGCTAGCTCAAGCATCCTCAAGCCTCCTCCATTTCCAAGCTCCATCCTCCATAGCCGCGCACGCAAGAGAAGAGAAGAGAAGAAGGGAAGAGGAGATGGTGAAGAGCTTCACCCCCTTGATTCCTCACTCCCACACACACTCACTCCCTCACACTCTCACATTCCCACTCTCAAGAACACACACAAGCAAGGAGGAGAGAAGAAGAGAGGAAGAAGAAGTCTCTTTTTGCCACACACCAAAGCATGAGCTTCTCATTCACTTTTCAACTTTATATACAGAACCCTAAATCCCTTTTGGGCGGTCTTCCCCTTTTTCCCTTCCCATTTCCCACCACTCTAATTTCATCCTATTCCCAACTAATGCGTACAATTTGAACAGGAGCGAGCCTGACGCTCTTTTACAAGGATTCGGGAGCGCTTCCATATTTAATGGTGCGCCTTTTACTCTTTTGTTGCCTTGGGGCGACACTGAGACTTTCTAAGGGTCGTGCCTGAATATTTAAAATTTTCAGGGTCTGTTACCGGTCAAGGCGCCTTTTTCTGATTTTATCCTGAGCCTTTTTTGCTATTTCCTTTTTTCCGTTTTCGACTCCTCTGTGTTGCAGGAAACACGGTAACACTAATCTATTGTAGGGAAACTAGTAACTTAGGCTTATTGTTTTGTTGAGCTCTAGTATACCTATTAATGACAAGATCCTACAACACAAAAAACTTGATTAACTGTTTCAATATATTAAGCTAGGTTGTTGAATAATACAATAGCCTCTATAGTGCTCTCCTTTTAAGATTTACAATTGGTTATTGATTGGTACAACAATCTATGAAATGATTTTCTTATTTGATTATTTATCTAATTTTTAAAATATTTTCACAAAATTTACTTAAGTGCAGGGTTTCCTAGGGGTAGTTGTTATTATGATAGTCGATGATGACACGTGTCTAAAGTTGTTGACACTTGTAGTCCCACAAATTTAGACTAGGCTTTTACCTTATGATTTATTGTGGATAATGCAATATAAACTTTAGACTTGCCATACCAGTGGTGGTTGCTACTTGTAAAAGCCCAAGGCTTATTGATAAATAAAGGAAGATGAAGATACTTGTTAATTTATAGACACCTTTGATATTGAGAAAACGTTTTCTAATATTAACATTGGAAAATTGTTGTTCCCTTGAAATCTCATCTTTTTAAAGATATTTTTAATTATATATTTATTCTAAAATTATTTTTAAACAAATATTTATAGTGATAACTTATTTCTTAAATATATATGGTTCTTTTAGTGAAGGGAATTTTATATTGAACACACACAACCGCTATCTAACCCTTGGTTAGGTTAATACCATAAGCATTTAAGATTAAAGTATATCATTGTGTATTCAATCTAATTATTAACTTGTGATTCTCTTTTTTAGAATGCATGGATACCATCAACAATTAGTGTTGAGAATTGAAATGACTTGATTTTAAACTTTTTTTTTGTTATTTTTGTGGATTGAATGGTTGATTTTTGATGGATTTTGTATCATGATTAGTTAATTTGGAAGTGTTTGAGAGTGTTTTGGATGAGGTTTCTTAGTTTTGAAAACCTCGTGATGTTTTATAGTGGAGATATGATGTTCTAGAATGTTTTGTTAGTATCTGATTGGTTCTGTTGAGCTTCTGTTTTGCTCTATTTTTTTCTGTATGAGGGGTTCGAATAATGATTGATGGAGTTTGAGAGTGTTTGGAAGCTTATTGATTGATTTTTTATGGTTTTGAATGATTTAAGTTGAGCTAAAGGTTTCTGATAACCTTCTATATAGTCATGTAGACCCTTTATTGAGCTTCTGTAGAGTCTCTATTTCTATTTTGTTCTGTATGCCTCTGTAAGTGTGATGATGGATGAATGTATAGCTTGAAGAAGTTTTTCAACCTTGGAAAAAGGTGAATACAAGTTCAAAATAGCTCAAATAAGTGGAAGAAGTAGCTGTGCTAAAGACTCAAAGTAAAGACTGAAGTGACAGTGACACTGCTGACCTACCAAGGGACACTGTAGTGGCTCCGGTGACCTTTCATACTAGACATACCTCTTGGGAGGGGTATCCATGACCAAAGAGGGGTTATGAATGATTATTATTGATTATCCCATTGTATTATTGAGAGAGAGTATATATGAGAAAGTGAGTGAGTGAGATATAGCCAAATCTATGCAAAACAATGTATCTATGAGTGAGAGTTTGTGAGAGAAAGCTATGGAACTTTTGAAGAAGATTGCTATGTGATGATTTTCATTCAAAGTGGTATATTCTCTTATGTTTTTGTGGTATTTTGATGAATGATATGAAGAGCATAATCAATTTTGTTCTAGTTAAAGTCTTGTGGGAGAATTGTTTCTATGAAGCTGCCTGAAGATTTCTTGTTCCTGGTGTTCTTTTCCTTGTTGTGGTCACATAAAATATGAAAAAGATGCTTGTTGATGATACATGATAGATTTCCTTATATTAGATTCCCTGTTTTCTTGGTGTTCCTCTTGGGGCTCTATGTTTTTGGTGTGTAGCTAAGAAAAACTGCCATCAACAAGCATCAGAAGGGGCTGAAAATGAAGGAAATGGCATTGTCGAGAGGAGAAGATTTCAATGGATGCTTGTAAAGTTCCTTCAACCACTGAAGAATTGGAAATTTTTATTGCCAAAGCCACTTTCTACAAGAAATTCATCCCACATTGGCAGAAACATATTAACATCTTGATGCAGGCTCTATGTGGTGGACTATTTCCTCTCCCTGCTCTGCTGAAGCAACAAAGACGTGCATCTTGGTGGAAATTTGTTTGGGAGCAAACTGAAGTGCAAAAATAGAGAGAATAACCATCCATGGGAGATTTAGCATTCATTGAGGAATTTCTATATATCACCAAGTGGAAAATTGTGAAGAAGCTTCAGGAGTCACGGTCAGTGGAAGCTCACAAGAATAAGAAGGAAAAGAGTTGGAATCTATTCACGGATGCTCAATAGTAAGATACATGGGACGCTTGGTGCATTGATAACCTTTTGTTTGTCCAATTAGCAACCCATTGGAAGCTAGTAGACATAGTGTTTTTCACAACATACACTACTGAAACCATCAGAAGCTTGCATTACTATGATAATGGCACCACAATGATGCTCAGAAGAATTTGATACCTATAGAACTGAATACATTCCCCTCTATAGTGGAATGAAGGTTGAATTCAGAGACATTGAAAAGAAGGAAGTAGAAGAAATGTTGGCAAGAGAGTCCTCCAGAGATTGAAGCCCTCTGATTCTGTTATGTTGAGTACAGACAAATTGGATGGAGCTAACTCCCCCTGATGAATGACACAATCAAGAGGTAGGAACTAGAACGAGTCCAAAGATATGTGAGAAGAGAGAAGGCAAAAATTAAAGATGAGAATGAGCTAGCAGCAAAAGCCTCCTTTGACGTCCTTACTACACTCTTTACAAAAGTCCCCATGGTGACTCAAAGTCCCCTTCCTAGTCAGATCCATCCTGGAAATATTGATGGCATGCCAACAAATGTAGTCTCGTTGCCCATTTTTAAGGGAGAGTACAATGAAGACCCTAATCTTCATGTAGTTGAGTTCATGGTAGCATGTGTGGCTAACAATGCTAGAACCCCCGAGCCTTGGTTGGCGATATTCCCTACCACTCTTAAAGGCATGATGTTTCATGTATTAGAGACAAGCAACAAGAACTTTTGGCACATGGGACAACCTGAAGTGGGCCTTTCTCACTAAATTTAGATGTGAAGGTTTTGAAGAGAGCAGATGGAGAGGAGCTTATGAACCTAATTCAATCCTCTTTTGAAGGAATGGAAACATATGTCTCTAGAATTGAATCCATATACTGAAGAGATGGATCAACCACCACTTGGATGAAGGCATCTAGAAGGGAGCTTTCCTTAGAGGCATAAAACCAAAAGTTCATAAGTTTGTGGAATTGAGAAGACCAGTCAATTTGCAAGCTATAGTGGAAGGTGCAAGACTATATAATGAAGTTGAAGCAAGGTTGTCAATGACCTCAAGAAGAGGAGTCTTACCTCCTCCCATGCTAGGAATGGTATACCCACCAAATGTATTCCTAGGGACAGTTTCCTACCCCTACTCTCAAATGCAAATAGCGTCATGGTACAATGCACCAAATCCGTAGTAGGCCATTGATGACAATACCTCAAATGATGGTTTAACCATAACAACAGTGGCCTCAAACTATTCCCCTAATGGCGACCCAACAACAACAATGGAACCCCCCTACCAATTGGAACCAACAACCCTTAGTCTCAATAGAAGCTTTGAATCAGAATCAAAACAGAGGACCCTCTAGATCAACCCAACCAGTTTATGCAGTGATTATAGAGGCTTCCCAAAACCCTACTACAAGTACTCTAGGAGGAGAAAATTTGAAAGACTATTTGTTCAATTCACTTGCAAGCATCAAGAAGGAGCTTACGGATGTGATTACAGAACAACTATTGATGCTGAAGGTGAATACCACCAACATATCCACTCTTGCGGAAGGTGGAAGAGATATGATGGGATCTAATACATGGTGTGGAAAGTGCCTTAAAGTAGGACATTTAGCCCCACTGAATGTACTAAAAAATAAACCATCCCCTTGGAGGCTATTTGTATTGTTTAAGGAAGAACCATACAAAGGATATTTGCTCTCTAGAAGGAGATGCACGAAAGAAGGAAGAAAAACAAAGAAGCAAGTTTCAACTTATTGGAATCCAAGATGACTACTCAGGATATCAGATCAAAGTATCCTAGAAAGTTCGGTCCTAATTTCGGCCCAAGGAGGTTTCCTTCTCAAAGTTACAGAGGATGATAGTCTGGCGGTGATGGCCAAAGATCAGAGATGGAGTGTTATAATTGTTAGCTTTCATGGATGCAGAAAAGAGAACAACTCAGAGTGAAGCAACATGCTTCCTCTCTACATTCTACTCATTATTCATTCCACACACACACACAACCTAAGGTCATAAAGACCATTCACACTAGAAGTAGAACCGACTTATTTAATGTACCCAACTAATCTAGCTAGACTAGCTGTGTCCAACTCATGTCGGTCAAACAAACATGAAAGAGCTTGATATTCTAACACTCCCCCTCAAGCTCAAGACAACATCTGTACTCCAAGTAGCTGTCTAAAACCACTGAACTTATATTTACCCAAGGACTTGGTAAAGATATCCGCTACCTGTTCATCTATCTTTACATGCATAAGATCAACTTGTCCTGCAAGAACCATCTCTCTGATGAAATGGTAGTGTACCTCTATGTGTTTCGTCCTGGCATGATAGACTGGATTCATAGCCAGGAGTACACTACTCAGATTATCACATAGTAACTTCACTGGAGCATCTACCTGTATGTCCAAATCAGCCATAAGCTTGAGCAGCCATGAAATCTCGCATGCTGCCAATGCAGCACCCCTGTACTCTGCCTCAGTACTCGACAAAGCAATAGTAGGCTGCTTCTTACTACTCCAGCTAATCATGCCACTACCAAATCCAAATGCATATCCACTCGTAGACCTACGGTCATATGAGCAACCCGCCCAATCTACATCCATATATCCAGTCAATATCAAGGGTTTATCTCTGACATAGAACAACCTATACTCTACAGTGGATTTAACATATCTCATAATACGTCTAACTGCATCCAAGTGCAGCTTTCTAGTCTTCTGCATAAACTGACTTATGAGCCCTAAAGCATAGCTCAAGTCAGGCCTAGTGATGGCCAAGTAAATCAAGCTGCCAACCATCTACCTGTACATAGTCACATCCTCTACTTCAGGGCCAGTATTTATGTCCAGCTTGACATTCTGATCAAGAGGTGTATCCAATGGTTTACATTCAGCCATGCCATACTTCTTCAGCATCTCCATGGCATAGTGCTTTTGCATCAGCCATAACCCATTGTCAGCAATAACTACCTCAATGCCCAAGAAATACTTCAGTTCTCCTAGGTCTTTCATGTCAAATTCAGATTTCAGCATCTTCATTAGATGTTGTATGCCCAAGTCATCATCACCAGTGATTATCAAATCATCAACGTATATGACCAGCACTACCAAGCCACTGTCAGTCTTCTTTGTAAATAGGCTGTGATCAGCCCTGCCAATAGCAAAACCCAATCTCTGCAAGAAGTTATTGATCCTAGCATGCCAAGCTCTCGGAGCCTGTTTCAGCCTGTACAATGCCTTTTTCAGCCTGCAGACATAATGCTGAAAATCAAGGTGAACATACCCTTCCGGCTGAACCATATAGACATCCTTTGCTAGGTCACCGTTAAGAAATGCATTCTTAATGTCCATCTGCTGCAATTTCCAGCCTTTAGCAGCAGCCAAGGCAATCACAGTGCGTATGGTTGCCATCTTGGCAATAGGGCTGAATGTTTCCTCATAATCAAGTCCATACTGTTGGGCATATCCCTTTGCGACCAGCCTGGCTTTGTATCTCTCCACATTGCCATCTGACTTGCATTTGATTTTGTAGACCCATTTGCAGCCAATGGTATTTTTCCCTTCAGGCAGTGGCACTAAATCCCATGTTTTATTTTCAGCCAAGGCATTCATTTCTTCGTCCATGGCTACACACCAATTCTCATCTTTCATTGCCTCAGCATATGTACCTGGTTCTTTGACCTCCATCACTTTTGTCATGTAAGCATAATGCTTTGTAGAGTAGCCACTGTAAGTTAACTTGTCAACAAGGTATCTGATTCTCTGCGAGCGTCTAAGCTGTGGTGCACTATGCGATTCCCCTCTCTCATGAGGCGGAATATACCTGCTCTACCTTGTGCCAGACGTATAGACAGTCGGAATACCAAGTTTGCTGTCTAGAGTATCACCAGACTCATAGCCAGAAGTCATTTTGCCAGGTGTCATCATACCAGATGCATCCTCAATAACTTTCTCTTTTCCTTTGCTGTCCAAGACATCATGTCTCCCCCTCACTGACATTCTGGTGTCAATGGACGGCGAGCTCCTCAATCTCCCTGTCCATGGAAAAACTGTCTGACTACGAGGTCCTGTTATAGCAGTGCTCTGCTGTAAATCAACTGCAGAGGCATGAGTGGAAGGCATATTCGCTGGCACTGCAACTGGTGATACATATCAAGAGCCCATCTCATCAAAGATAACATCCCTCCTTACCAAAGTCTCCCTGGTAGAGGGATCATAGCATTTGTATGCATTCTTCTCCTGCGAATATCTAATGAAAACACACTCATGCGCTTTAGGATCTAGCTTTTTCCTTTTCTCATCTGGAATATGCACATAAGCAAGACAGCCAAAGACTTTCATGTGATTTACATCTGGCTTATAGCCATACAACTTCTCAAATGGTGTCATCTCATGAATACCTGCAGTAGGAGTCCTGTTCAGAATGAAGGGACATGCAATACATCATGCAAATTTTTCTTTCTTCCATTATGGAGCACAAGAGGCACTTTGCCTTTATGCTCAATGCTATGCTGCGTGTCATCACCTGTGCATACATAGCCATGCTTTGCAGCCACCATATCCGTGAACCAATCACCGTGAGGGGTCATGTGATTCGACGCCCCCGAGTCAATGTACCACACTGCATCATCAGTTGATTTTTCAGCAGCTTTATCTTTGACATATTGCATGGCAAACAGTCTATCACCAGAGTCATCTGCCTGACTGGACATAGCATAATGTCCATGTTGCTTGCCCTTCTGGTTTCCCTGCTTCTTCCAGTAGTCCTTTGCAACATGCCCATACTTTCCGCAGTAGTGACAATCCTTATCTTTATTTGGATTGTCTGACTGACGCTGCTGCTACCATGAGCCTCTGCCACACGGGAGTTAGATCTCCCCCTACCTCGAAAGTTTCCACCACCTCTTGCATTTGATGACGGCTGATTGCTATTACTATAGGATGCATTCTGCTGGCCTCCTCTGCCAGATCCATAGCCTCTACCATAGCTACCATGACCACGCTGATTCGAGTAAAAACTTGTATCCTTATTCTTTGAACTGCTTGACCCTGTAGCTAAACCAAGCTTCACCTCTTCATGAATCAATAATGTAACCAGCTCATTAAAGTCAGGCATCTCAGCCCACACAGACACTGAAGTGTCAAAAGACTTGTACTCAGGACCAAGCCATTTAAGGTCACTGCAACCATATCCTCATCTTCAACCTGTAAACCAACAGATGCCAGCTAATCTGCTATGGTCTTAACCTTTGTGACATAATCTTGTATGGATTTGTTCTTCCTCTCCATGTTATTGAATTTCTGCTTCAATTGTATATTCCTTGCACTTGTGGTTGTGCCATAGTATTTGACCAATATATTCCATGCATCTGCTAGGGATTTACAGTTCATGATCTGCATCACCATAGCATCTGAGATACATAATGACAACCAATGTAAAACCCTACGAGCTCTTTCCGTCCAAGCTCGATGCGCTCGTCTTTGATCAGCTGTAGGATTCCTTTCTGGAACTTCAGGTTTAGCCTCAACACCTGTCACTAAGTCCCAGTATCCTTTGCCTATCAGAAAGTTCTCCATGCGGAACTTCCATATTGCATAATTGTTGCTATCAAGCTTTTCTCCCATAATCTGGGTTACATTATCAGTTCTATCAGCATTTGCCATGTTGTAGACCTTGCCTGACTACTTGCAAACCAAGATCTTCTTAACAATTCAACTTCAGCCCGGAACTGTTTATGACAGTTTTCTGCAATTAATTCGGTTTGAACTCCTGCAACCTCATTGCCAGGGTACATATATGCAGTCTGAAAATTGTAATTCTGTGAGTGACCAGCAGTGATTTCAAGCCCAAAATTGAGTGGTATACATGTCATACATGTCCCAAACTTCCATAGATAGTTGCTAGTACATGTGTCAAGCCGTGCATAGGCATAGAACCACAAAACAGTATATAACCAGCATATATGAATGTCGTAAATACATTCCCAGATTTCAAACAGCCAATGCACTAGCAACATGGATTAATTTCAGTCCCAAAAAAACCATAAAACATTTGCATCACTTCTGTTTCCACTGCTTAAGTATTTAACAGTCACAAACCAAGTCTTCAAGTACATGTGGGACTAACCAAATCAACTAGTTCTTCAGGAATGACCAATTAGTGCTTTATGTCTGCAATTTTTTTTTCGGTTTTTAGCCTATCACAAGCTCTCAGATCAGGCCATTCCAAGCTCCAAGTTTATGTCAAAATACCCAAGAAATATGACATGTCTTCTACCAAGCATCAAGTGCTACATTCAAGCTCAATGTACATGCCAAAGAGCATCCAAAATGCAGACATCACAAGTGTATAATGTCTCTGTAACTTCAATGACAGTTCAGCCCTGTGTATTCAGATCTGTACACCTCTATTACAGCTCACACATGAGCTCCCACAAGAGCAATAGCAATGTATACCCTTCAAAAACCTTCCTTGGTATGCATCCATGCTCTATGCCACTTGACAAGTGCTATTCACCTTGAATCTCAGCCAATGAGAGTAGCCTGTTCATAGGCACAGTCCACACAGATTGTTCAAAGTATATTCAGATCAGATTTCTGGTGATGATGAATGCCCACTTGTTGATGCTCAATGGAGCTTTGTTGAGTCTCTAGACAAGCCACAGTCTTGTTGATGCTCAATGGAGCCGTGGTGAGCAGTCCATGTACTGAATCTCAGCCATGGAGTTCAGCCTGAAAACAGGCGCAAACATGCTGGCTGGCCTGACCTCTACTGCTGCACGTTTTGCTGATTATTATAATGATAAGGCACTCACTGGTGCTCAACCAGTCCTTGGGAGATTCCTCAATAAGCCACAGCTCCTGCTTCAAGCAATGAGACTCCAATGCTTCACAATACATACCTCTATGTGACCATTAATGAAAATGACTGTCAGTCCTCTTCCTTTCCTAGCTCTTCAGGTCAATCTTCAAGTCTTCTTCTTGAGTGCATTCCACCAGTGAGCCCATTCATGGCTCTGATACCATGTTAGCTTTCATGGATGCAGAAAAGAGAACAACTCAGAGTGAAGCAACATGCTTCCTCTCTACATTCTACTCATTATTCATTCCACACACACATACAACCTAAGGTCATAAAGACCATTCACACCAGAAGTAGAACTGACTTATTTAATGTACCTAACTGATCTAGCCAGACTAGCTATGTTCGGTCAAACACACATGAAAGAGCTTGATATTCTAACAATAATTGTGGAGAAAAAAGACATATCTCACCAAACTGTCCAAACCCTAGAAGGTCCATGGACTACAAACCCTTATGCAGTCGATGCAAAGGAGAAGGCCACACTACAAAAGATTGTCCTCATCCAACTCCTATAAAAGCTACCCCTAATACCCAACAGAAGACCCAAGAACCTGCCTCCAATTTTATGGAATTGGAAGTTTCCACCATCATAACACATGCTAAGAAAAGAGAATCCATAGTTTCAAAAGAGAACATTCCCTCTACCAAAATAGTGAAGTTCAACCTTCCCAAGGAGAAACAGAACAGTGTAGAGCATAATGATGCAATACAGAGCAGTGTAGAGCCATAGAATGCCACAGAGACAATTATAGAGATAGGACCAGAGGTCCAGGAGATGGAGGATGCTGAAGTACCTTTAGCAGTAGAAAAAGTGCATATGTTGTTGCTATGAGAAATTAGAGTTGCAGCACTAGAATGTGTGCACAAGAGGAAGGAGAGAGCTCAAAGTACAAGAACATCTTGTTTACTAAGTTGCTTACAAGTACAACTTGGGTACACTCTCCCTCTTTTGATAGTGACCCATAGGCTGTTTATATAGCCTCTGACAAGATAGGGGTAGGGTTTTCCTTGCCCCTAAGACTATTCACACCCATTTTCCCTTATGCACCCTTGCTTATAGTGGGTTCCTATGCCTATCTTCTAACACCCCCCTTCAATGCTAGGGTGGCATTGGATTACAAGGCATGTAAAATATCCCCCCCTTCAAATAGTCGGGAAGCCTTTATAAATCAGGCTACAAGAGTGTTTTTAGGTAGATGTTTTAAAGACTCAAAAAAGTCGATCTTCATATGAATTGGAGGCATAATTGGCCACCAGTTCTTTGGGTACATCAGGAATGTTGGGGCATTTACTAGTGATATGCCCTATCTTCTTGCATTTGTTACATTTCATTTTCTCATGATACTTCTTCCAACATTTGTTTACAAGATGTCATTTTTTCTTACAAAAAGA
This sequence comes from Lygodium microphyllum, assembly GCF_053477565.2. NCBI lineage: Eukaryota > Viridiplantae > Streptophyta > Polypodiopsida > Schizaeales > Lygodiaceae > Lygodium > Lygodium microphyllum. Next base: position 80,745,406 of record NC_141139.1, read on the forward strand.
ACATCTAGTGAGAGCGGTATGTACTAATACTTGATCACGGGAAGTTGAAGATGCCTGACTGTTGCAAGATCTGGAATGTTGGTAAGAGTGGTTACAAGAGTAGGAAGCACCTATTTTACAGCTTTTAGGAGAATAGCTATAGCATCTTCTTCATGTATTGGAGCTTGTACTGAGCCAAGCTGTGCCATAAGTCCCTTCATGTGAGAGATGAATTTTCCCAAGTCTTCTCCTAATCGATATTCCAAGCTAAAGAATTCAATTTTAAGGAAGATTTTAGTATTTTTACCATTGGCTCCATAGAGCTTTTCAAGCTCATCCCGTTTTTCTTTAGCAGTATTTAGTTGATCAACATGATGAATCAATGACTCATCTAAGTGTAACATAATGATTGCCTAGGCACATTGGTCATCCTCTATATCAACTAGATTTGCAAAGTTAATAGCTCTAGTGCCTTGAATGAGAGGCCAATACCCTCTCTCCATCATTTTATGCTCAATAAGTACCTGCCATGGGTGGAAATCTTTGCCATTAAATTTTTGAATTTGAGAACGGACATCAGCATATGTTATGGCCATTGGGAAGGTCTTACCACTTGTTAGAACAAGGGAAGTGTTTAGTCCCTTACAAGTTTTCCACTAAATGCGGAAGCAATTCAAAATTGTAATTAGGAGAAGGGCTAAAAATCGTATATATGTAATATTTCAAAATATGACTTTGGTGGTCCTTTCTTAGGGGCAAGCTTCTTCCGAGGTTTAATGGTCTTTTTAGGCTTAAATGAGTTGAATCTAGACTAGAGACTTCAGGCTCCTCTTTGTGGTATGGTTCAGTGGATGACCCTTGTGTAGGACAAGGACGGTCTATGATTTCAATGCTTGTTGCTGATTATTCTGAGGAGAGTACAATAACACTCATCCCTCTAATTTCATTGACCAATATACTGAACAAGAAATCACTCAAGATATGCAATACACTTCTAGTGTATGATGGTCTATGTGTTTGTAGTTGTACACAAAGCCTTACAACTTGATGCAGGGTACTTAGTTGTTTTATTTTCCTGATGAAAAACATTCAGATTATATAATTATTAGTAGCAATTATGATTAGGCAATGTGCCTTAGTGCTTACAAGTACTCATCTGTAGCTCATGTTGCTAGAGATGATAAATGTCAGTCTTGATGATGACCCTTCGAGTAGAGAAACCACTAAAATGAAGTTCCCAGGTTCATAGCTCACTCTGGAAGAGTTAACTCAGTGATTAAAATAATTGTTGATGACCAAACATTGAAAATTTTTGAAAATGGATGAAGCTTGAAGCTCCTGGTTATGGCTGCCAGAACCACAGTTAGAGTTTTGATCATTGCAGGCTATAGGAGATGAATAATGCAAACCCTCTTAGGTGAGTATAGTCCTCTATAGGGGCTACAATAGCACTAAGGTAGTCGCCATTATTGCACCTTGTACCAGACGTACTTCAGCTTAAATCAAGTTGCTTGTGAAAACTGCACCAGATCTGCGATTTTTGCAATGTCATCCACCACGTCGACTAAGCTCAGTCTTTGTTGTGCCAGACTGAGTCGCCCTGAGTTGCTGAAGATTTCCTCAGAATGAACCATCATCTGAAACCTCTTCCTTCATTCTCCTCGATTCCTCCATCAGAGGTGGGTCTCGTTTCGCTATGGAGGCAAGAGGTAAAAGATGAAGATGATGGACAATCTTGTGCACTTAGTGAGGCTGAGGGTATATGAAGCTAAAGGGATCAGAGGAGGCTATGATACCATGTGAGAAATCAGAGTTGCAGCACTAGAATGTGTGCACAAGAGGAAGGAGAGAGCTCAAAGTACAAGAACAACATCTTGTTTACTAAGTTTCTTTCAAGTACAACTTGGGTACACTCTCCCTCTTTTGATAGTCACCCATAGGCTATTTATATAGCCTCTGCCAAGCTAGCATTAGGGTTTTCCCTGCCCCTAAGGCTATTCACACCCATCTGCCCTTATGCACCCTTGCTTACATTGGGTTCCTATGCCTATCTTCTAACAATTTCTCCTAGAAGAAAAAGGGAAGATACAGTGGGCATTGCCCCATTCCCTAGTCGATTGGAGAAGCTCATAGATCCCATAAAAGAATATGACTTGATCAAAGACCTAGACACCTTTAAACCAAACCGTCAACATTTTGACAGTTTACTAATGTTGTCTCCCGATTGCCAAAAGAAATTCAAAATCATACTGATAAGAAGAAGAGGCCCAAGGATTGCTCCCTCGATAGTAACTAAGTCCAATAAAGCCCCAGAGCTTGTGAAAAAAGTGAACAGAACTAACACCTTTGTGGATCTTAGTACCCTAGAAATTGGTGTGTGGATTGAAGGGTGCTTTATTATTGTAGATGCGTTAATTGATCAAGGTTTATGAATGAAAATAATGGCAAATGTGATAATGAAGGATCTAGGATTGCAAGGTATGCAACCTACACAATGGCTTCTTTGGGCATTCTCCCATATGTGAAGACAACCCTTGCAAGAAGAGATTAATGGCTAGCCTATCTGGTGGTAAAACCAAATTCTTATGGAACCTCATATCCTATCTTGCTAGGAAAACCATGGCTTTTTGAAGCAAGGGTGCGGACAAATTGGTTCAAAGGAACCCTAACCCTAAGCACAGGGCCCAACAAGGTGCTGCTAAAGTTGTATGGATCACAAAAAGGTAATGGATCCACTTCCATTGAAGTCATCATAGACCATTCCAATGAGATAACAAATGGCACATCAAGAGACAAAGAAGCCGTAAAAAAAATCTGTCCCAAGAAAACAGAGGCACAATCCCTTACAGTGGACACTATAAGCCAACTCCTGAAAGAAGCAAAGTCTTTGTCAATGGGTGAATACCTCCTTCCTAAACCCAAATTGACTTCAGAAATCACCTCTGACAATGAGATAGAAGCACAGATGTATTGTTCTCCTTGCTACATGGTTGTAGCAGAGATGCAAAAGTAGAGACATAGGACATAACATAGAGTCTATTCTTGTCTTACAGAGCCTCTACAAAGGCAGAGACAAAGTTTGAAGAGAACGAAGATGACGGTATAGAAGAAGATTATAAAAGCCAATTGGAAGAATTCATCCTACTCGCGAAAGGCCAGTCCTTGCCCTTTATATTCAAATGAGATGTGAGATGTGTGAATGGAGTGTGGCACACATGGGATGGGCCTTTTAATTGAGAAATCACAAATGGTTCATGTGTACATCACTATAATGCTCTTTGGCCTTCCTTCTCGCACTGTATGCCAGCACAAGGCGAGATGCACTATTGCACCATCAATTACACACAAGGAATACAACCTTCGCACAAGTGCCAATAAGGATTACATGAATGGGTGTGAGGAACTTAGTTGCCCTCCTGTAATCATCAACAGAGCGTGAGACAGAGGGGGGGTTGAGCGTGATTGATTTTTCCTCCATCCCACTAAGAGGTGAGGACTGAGGAATGTTACGACAATTAGAGTCAGGTACGTTATCGCTTCCCTATGCACACACATGACAAGCCTCCTTCTTGATCGTCACTATATACATATCATTCTATTTGGTACACTGCATAATAAGGCTCCCTTGACTTTTGTCTTGCACTTATGCCAAATGGGTTGGGATGCACTAATGCACCATCAACTATGCACGTTGGCATGCTCCCTCAGAACCATTCCTCTTGTAGATTTCTAAATCGGACGTGTGATATGGGTTTCAACCCTTCTTCAACCCTTCCCATCGAGTGATGTGAGTCATGGGGCGAGCGACTAGTCTATCACTCCAACACGAGTGACTGTCGAGATGGAGTGATGTATACTTTGCCATTGACACTTGAACCAACTCTTCACATCAACGATGCTACCTCCCTACTAGGTACTGCTACACGGTCCCTGCCACAATGGATGAGTGTGATGTAGTGAGTCGTGGTACCTCCTATTGACGACTACAATCAATCATTTATGTATCAGTGATGGTTCACCTTGACCATCTTCAAATCAAGCCAAGTTTCTCTAATCCTACCCCTTTTTTTTTATAAGATTCGGCCATGTTTTAGGTGTGGGGATATCCGAGTTTGGATTGTGGTTGAGTATTAGGCCCCTATTGATTAGTCAATCCAATCTGTTAAGGTCTTAGTGTGGGGATGCGTCCCTACACGTTTGTTCAACATACCTTTACAGAAACATCCCTATCTAATCATCCAGGCCTACCATGTCCCAATCTTGCCCTAATAGGGTCCCTTCCCCACCCACCCATCATATTTTCATCCCGTTCTTGGGGTTGTTCCTTCTCCATTTGGCTTTATCTGTTGTTTTGTGTTTTTCTATGTGAATATATCCTAAATTCACCAAAATTAACATTTGACCTTACAACCCTATTCATCCCTTTGAACATGCCACTTTTTCTTTTTACAGGCCCTTGTTCTGAGCTAAGGTTCCTGAGTTAGTAAATTTTGAGGAAATTTTTTGTTAATTTGATATATTTCCATGCAAACATGCCTTTTTCACTTTAGAACAGCAATCTTATATGATAGCCCTACCCTATACCTTCCTCTTGGCATTTTTTCTTTTTATTTCTCATCATTCTGATGCATGTTTTGCACGTTATTAATTTTTCCTTTTTTAAAGGTATTCTCATGGGTGTTTTTAGCTCTTTTTTCATGTGAACCTACCCTAATCACCTCAGAATTCAACTATGATTAGATAGCCTTGTCTGGCTTGCTCTCTTGCACAATTTCTCTCTTTTCTCCATCTTGTTCCGGTCCACCGATTTTATGTTATTACTTTTTTGTGTATTTTTATGCTTAATTTTTCTATTTTTTCCCTGTGAACGCCCCTTAATGCCATCAAAAATGCGTTCTAATCCAACAACACTATCCCACAGGTTTCCCCTTTTTTTTTTTGCACTCCATTCTGATACACATATTTTCTCATATTAATTTTTGACTCCGTTTTCGTTTGAATTTTTACTATTTTTCCCATACGAATGTGCTCTCCCGCCCTTAGAACTATGTCCTACCTTACCCATCATATCTATTACTTTCTTTCGGATATTTTTTGTGTTCATTTTTCTTTATTTTGACCGCTGAATTTTTTCGTATTAATTTTTATTCCCATTTTTGGGTTTATTTTTTCCCTTTTTCCCATGCGAACGGGTCTTATCCCTCTAAAAACTACATTCTGATGTAAGAGACCTGTCTATCCCATATATTTTTCCTTCTGTCTGCCCTTCATTTTGGTCGACGAATTTTTCAATATTCATTCCCATGTGTGTTTGTCGGAAATATTTTCTCCTTTTTCTTATGTAAATGCCCTTCATTGTCCCTAAACATCTTGTTTCACTCTTCCGCCCTCTTCTTCACGTCCTCTGGTTTATTTTTTATTTTTTATGTCTGTTCATTCGATACTCGGTTTCTTTGTTACTAATTTTTTTGTTCATTTACATTTGGATGTTTCATGTGTTTCCATGCAAACACCCGTGTTTTCACTTTTCACTATGTGTTGACGCATCCGTGATGTTCTCCCAAGTTCCCAATTTTAACTACTATGAAGTGTTGAGATGACAAGCTCAACACATGCGGACATTGATGATGGACCGCCTGGTTAGATGGGTCCACATGTCTACACCTAGCACGTCGGTGGTCATTATGTATCTCACATGGCCACTGACTCATTACTTATTATATTCAGGTCGTTACACCTATTTATAGTTGGCATAGTTATAGCGCCAGTCGACTAGTGTAGTCGGTTATGCGTTGTTTGACTTAGTAGGCCACTTTCCTTTTATGTTGTATCTTATCTATACTTTGTGTACATTGAAAAGAGCATGGAAGAAGAAGAAGAAATCAGCAAGAAAACGTTTTGGCCTCCATCTCTCTTCGTCTCTTGAGTGAGCTTCTCCTTGTGCATTCTGTGTGTGTTCGGCGCAACATCTTGAGCAACCCCCTCCACCACGTGATTCTTGACATCGTATCAGAGCCGCACCACTGAGAGAGGCTGATTTCGAAGGTTGAAGCAAAGGAGAAGAAGCAAGGTTCGAGCAAGCAAGCCACGGGTAAGAAGCTCTCCCATCCTTCCACTCTTTCTCTTGGATAGTGCCTGTGGAGGCACCGGAAGCAGGGCAGAGCAAAAATCTCAGATTGCAGTGAGATTTGGTGTGCGGAAGAGCGCTGTATCGACCGAAAGTGGGTGCGCAAGTTACAGATTTCAGATCTGTAAGATCAAAGGTGTTTACCAGTGAGTAAACACAAGGTTTATCTACAAACTGGTTGCAGATTGCATGTATTGTTGAGCAGACAGTGAAAAAGGCTGTCTGGTGTATTGCTGTGCACTACAGGTCGAGGGTTGCAGAAGATTTGTTTGCTGTTTGGTATTATTCTTGTGATAATGGCAGAGAATAGTGGAAGCCCCATCATTGAGAAGCTCGACAAGAACAACTACCCTTCATGGAAGTTCCGTGTCACAAACTTTCTTATTGGAAAAGGCCTCTACGAGTTCGTTTCAGGTGAAGAAAAGGAGCCGGAGGTGAGTAATCCTCCAACTGCAGAAGAGACAAAGGTACGAAAGGAATGGAATGCAAAAGACAAGAAGGTCATGTATTGGTTGTCTGCAGTAATTGACAATAATATATTGGGACACATTAGAAATGCAGAGAATGCATATGCAGCTTGGACCATACTTGAAAGTATGTTTTCTATAAATACAAAGGCACGAAAGATTCAACTCAAGCAAGAGTTGAATACATTGAAGAAAGGGAAGATGTCTATCAATGAGTATGCATTGAAGGTAAGGAGCATTGCAGATGCCTTGGCAGCAATTGATGCAATGCCCGATGATGATGATTTGGTGTCGTCTACCTTGGGTGGACTTAATAATGAAAAGGCTTGGAAGTCTTTTGTAACTTCCGTATATGTTAGAAAGCCATTTCCAGATTTCGATGAGTTGGTCTCCCTTATGATCACTGAAGAGATCAACATGCAGAGTGAGACATCTGAAAGAAGCGGTGAACAGGTCCAAGCTTTCTACTCCAGTTCAGGAAGGGGACATGGCAGGTTCTCTTCAAGAGGCCGTGGTACAGGACGTGGTAGTGACAACCAGCAAAATAGATTGAATCAGCAATTTGGCGATATGCAGGTTTCAGGAGGTCGTGGTAACTTTAGAGGCAGGGGGAGCTTTAGAGGAAGAGGTGGATGGCAGAACAGAGGTTCTAACAACTCTGGTATTGTGTACCACTACTGTGGCAAAACAGGTCATATTGCAGCCCAATGTTATGCTAAGAGAGATGATATCCGCAGTGGTAAGTTGCAGCAAGGAAACTATGCATCGTCTTCACGACAGAATGAAGACAAAAATGAACGTCTGTTTGTTATGCAGCATATGCTGAATGCTGTTACAAGAAAGGGAGCACATGATGATGTTTGGTATGTTGATTCAGGTGCATCCAATCATATGACCAGCCATGCAGAATGGTTTGGAGAGATGCAGAATTTTCAGAATGCAGGTTATCTGCAGATGGGTGATGACTCATGCCACCCAATTTCACACATTGGAAAAGTTCCCTTGTCCTTGCATGATGGTAAGACAAAGAGTCTTTCAGATGTATTACATGTGCCATCTATTACAAAGAACTTGGTGTCAGTCGGTAGAGCAAGGGCTGCAAGTCAGATTTAATGCAAAGGGCTGCTTTGTAGAAGATTTCAATGACAAGTGCAGGTTGGTAGCAAAGGGAAGTAGAGTTGGACATATGTTTACTCTGGACGCTGGAATTCCTACTATGAATGCTGCTATGTATGGCAAAGGAAAAGGTGTTGTTGCAGACATTGAAATTTGGCACAAACGCATTGGACATGCAAATGTACAAAGGCTAAAATTAATGCAGTCCAAAGGGTTGGTTACAGGTTTGCCTACATTTAGAGTTGCAGAATTTCAGAAGGTATGTGAAGCATGTCAGTTTGGTAAGCAGGCAAGACAATATCCTTGATGTTGTGCATACAGACATTTGGGGGCCTACACAAAATGTATCTCTTGGAGGCAGTTCATACTTTGTCACATTCATTGATGATTGTTCTAGAAAGCTGTGGGTATATTTTATGAAGGAAAAGAGTGAAGCATTTGAGCACTTTAGAACTTTCAAGGCTGCAGTTGAAAGAGAAACAGGCTTGAAAGTAAAGTGCTTGAGGTCAGATGGAGGGGGAGAGTACCTCTCAAATGAGTTCAGTGATTTTCTGAGGTCTCATGGGATAAGGAGACAGTTCACATGCAGGTATACCCCACAGCAAAATGGGGTTGCAGAAAGGAAAAACAAGCATATTGCAGAAGTTGCACGCGCCTTGATGGCTGAAAAGAATATGCCTAAGCATTTTTGGTCTGAGGCTGTTCATACTGTTGTTTATATTATGAACAGAACTCCCACAACTGCAGTTCATGGTATGACCCTCGAAGAATGTTTTACAGGTAAGAAGCCTGATGTTTAACACTTGAAAGTGTTTGGCTGCATTGCGTATGTTCATGTGCTTGATGAGTTGCGGAGAAAACTGGATCCAAAGGCTGAAAAGTGTATCTTTATTGGATACTCTTTAGAGCAGAAAGGGTATCGCTGTTACAACCCTGTCACATGTAAGTTCAGAGTGAGCAGGGATGTCATATTTGATGAAATGAGCAGTTGGTATGCATCTAGTGGTGATGCATTGGATGTTGATGATGATCATGATACTCATGTGCAGGCTGAAAAGCAAGAATCATAGACTCTTAGTGGACCTGAGACATCATCTAGTAGTCCTTGGTCTGGGAGACTAAGGAGTACCTCTACATCTTCAGGTGCATCTAGTAGCACTACAGGTAAAGACAAAGGAAAGAATAAAGTGTCAGAAGGCATTGATGCAGTTCTTGATGGAGACTCTAGTGGCTCAGAGAGCTTAGATGATGAGCTTGGCATTCCTTCAGTGAGGACTCCAGGTGTGCAGAGAGCACGCGTTAATGCAAAGACTCCATTGAGTGATCCAGTGGTACGCAGGTCTAGCAGGGTGAGTTACCCTGTTAAAAGATTTGGTTTTGAAGGTTATGCAGCTCAACATTATGCTTATATGGTGAAACTAGTTGAGGATGTTGAGCCAACATGTTTTGAGGAGGCTATTGGTCATGCTCATTGGGATGCAGCAATGGATAAGGAGATGGCTGCATTAGAGGCCAATAAGACTTGGGATCTAGTATCATTGCCGAAGGGAAAGAAAGCTATTGGATGTAAGTGGGTTTATAAGATTAAGCACAATGCAGATGGTTCTATTATTAGGTACAAAGCTAGGCTGGTTGCAAAAGGCTATGCCCAGACATATGGCATAGATTATGATGAAACCTTCAGTCTAGTTGCTAGGATGGCAACTGTCAGATGTGTGATTGCTTTGGCAGCAGCCAAAGGTTGGAGGTTGCAGCAAATGGATGTAAAGAATGCCTTCTTGCATGGTGATTTGCAGGAAGAAGTGTATATGGATCAACCAGCAGGTTATGAAGATTTAGAGCATCCCACGTATGTGTGTAGGTTGAAGAAGGCACTCTATGGGCTCAAGCAAGCACCTAGAGCATGGTCTAACAAGATCAGAGAGTATCTTGTCAATATTGGCTTTTATGTTTCTGATGCTGATCACTCACTTTATGTGAGAAAGGGAGAAGCAGGTTTGGTCATCATAGTCATCTATGTGGATGACTTGATTATTACAGGTGATAGTGATAGTGGGATTGCTGAAGTCAAGGGCTGTTTGAAGATGAAGTTTGAGATGAAGGATTTAGGTGAGCTAAGGTACTTCCTTGGCATTGAGGTGATCAAAAGTGATGATGGTATATGGCTGTCCCAAAGACAGTATGGCTTGGATATGTTGTCCAAGTATGGTATGACTGCATGCAAACCACTTTCAGTCCCATTGGAGCAGAATGTAAAGTTGAGTGCTGATGTTGGGGATGAGATAGAAGACCCTACTATGTTCAAGAGGATAGTGGGGAGTTTGATCTATATGACCATTACAAGGCCAGACTTGAGCTACGCTGTTGGTCTTGTGAGTCAGTTTATGCAAGTACCTAGAAAGCCACATTTGGATACAGTCAGACGCATATTGAGATATGTGAAGTTCACATTACATTACGGACTTTTCTATGAGGCATGTACAGATGTATAGGTGTTTGGATACACAGATGCAGATTGGGCTGGTAGTATGTCTGATAGAAGATCTACCAGCGGATACATGTTCTCTTTTGGTAGTGCAGCAATTGCATGGAGCAGCAAAAAGCAATCTACAGTTGCTTTGTCGAGTACAGAGACTGAGTATAGAGGTGCTGCTGTTGCAGCATGTGAGGTAGTATGGCTGCAAAAGCTATTGGCTGATTTGGATGTGCAAGTGGAAGGTCCAGTTGTCATTTATTGTGACAACATGAGCAGTATACAGTTGGCTAGGAACCCTGTGTTCCATGCCAGGACAAAACATATTGAGGTACACTACCACTTTGTGAGAGAGAAGGTACTAGCAGGTGAGATTGACTTGGTGTATGTCAGCACACAGGATCAGATAGCTGACATTTTCACGAAGGCATTGGGTACAGAGAAGCTTCAAAACTTTCGAAGCTTACTTGGAGTTGCAGAGATGCAGTTGAGCTTGAGGGGGAGTGTTGAGATGACAAGCTCAACACATGCGGACATTGATGATGGACCGCCTGGTTAGATGGGTCCACATGTCTACACCTAGCACGTCGGTGGTCATTATGCATCTCACATGGCCACTGACTCATTACTTATTATATTCAGGTCATTACACCTATTTACAGCTGGCATAGTTATAGCGCCAGTCGACTAGTGTAGTCGGTTATGCATTGTTTGACTTAGTAGGCCATTTTCCTTTTATGTTGTATCTTATCTATACTTTGTGTACATTGAAAAGAGCATGGAAGAAGAAGAAGAAATCAGCAAGAAAACGTTTTGGCCTCCATCTCTCTTCTTGTCTCTTGAGTGAGCTTCTCCTTGTGCATTCTGTGTGTGTTTGGTGCAACATCTTGAGCAACCCCCTCCACCACGTGATTCTTGACATGAAGATGCTTGCAATATTGATTTTAAGTGTCTTCCTTGCTTGGCATAGTAAATAAACTTCACATGAGTTCTCTCGCATTGATTCCACTTTCATTAATTGCCATTGAAAACAATGACTTCTCTCTCATTGATCTTGACCTTTTAGATCCCAAGGAAGAGAAACCCATTTTTTCTCTTACTAGAAAAGTCACTCAAAAAGGTTCTAATCAAATACTAACCCCACTTTTGCTAGTATTGTACCACTCCTCCCTCTCAGATAATTAGAACTTGACTCTACTAGGCTTAAATGTAAGTTATGGGACTTTGAAGTATAAATTATTGAAGACCTTTCTTAATCCAATCTCTTCCTCTTATTTGCAACATCCTTTCTCAATAAGGAGTGGATCAATATAAATCATCATCCATACATACTAGGCAATTATACTCTCATCAGACTTCCCTTTTGTTTTGCATTTGTTTAGATTGTTAGAACTTAATCACACAAAATATTCTAGCTAGCATCTCATAGATCACGTAAAAGGTTCTTTGAACTCTAATAAAACCACTAAGCCCACAAAGTTTCTCAAGAACTATTGGAACACCTTAAGGCCCTTTATCAAATGTCAATGTGGAGCCACTAGCAATCCTTATTCTTCTTTCATCGTATGGGTTAATCATATCCTTTGATATGTATTCCAAAACCTTCCAAAGTTTTTTCCTTTTCTTCTGAGCCAACCCAAGCCTTTGCCTTCATAAGATGGGTCTCTACTATCCCTGTGGAAGTTAGAACAACCCTTATCATCTACTATTACTTGAGTATTACTTCCACTCTTTTATGTTTAAAGTAGTAAAAAACCTTTTTTATTCATCATCCACTTTCCCTCTTCTACCCAAATTGACCAATACTCCAATTGTCAATACCATCGATATGATACTCAAACCACACAAAGATGATGTTAGTAACTAAAGATTCTTATCAGTTATCTCTTCAAGTAGAGGATCATCTTCAAGAAAGAGGCCACAACAATGTAGAGGAACTTTTAATGTTCAAGAGGTCAAAAAAGCATTGAATTATGTTGAAAATTTGAAACATATGAGATTTTTAACCACAAGAAACAATATAATTCTTTCCCTTCAAAAAATCCCAAAAAAGAGTGAAATTTGTATTCATATTATTTCTTCAAACAAAGATTTTGATTTTAGAAATCCAAGGAAGTATTTTATGAAATGGCTACTAATTTCAATTTGCAACATGTTTAGAAATCCAAAGAGGTCCTCGAGGAAAAATTCAAAATACAAGATGACTATATATCTTCATCCTCCAAAAGATTTCAACCTTTTTGTAGGGAAAGTGATAATTTTGGGACACACATCATTATAAATCCTTTAATCCCTTTAACCACATCCCCTTAGTCCTCCTGAATCCCTTTAATCTAGTCAAAGAATTATGGACTAGATGGCAGTCCTTATGTGACATGTCACTTATCTAACATTGAGATTTGCCATAAACAAAACTAAAAGAAGAGGGAAAGTGGATGATGAATAATAAAGGTAAACATTTTTTTATGTTTACCTTGATATTTTTTATGTGTTAGTGTTCACTCTCAATATGTTGTTCATCTTAGGATGAGTAGAGAAAGTGAAAATTTCGGCCATAGGCACTAGAACCCTTAGAATTCATGTTGCTAAGAGTGTCGAAAAGACATTCGATATGTGTGTTGCTATGTGCATGGGTATGCATGCCGCTATATTTTCATGGACATATCGATATGTATACCAATGCATATAGTAACACTAATATCAATGAATATAGCAATGATACGATATTCGTCATTTTCTCTCTCTTCACTCTCCAAACCACTCCGAGTTATTGCTTACTCTCACCCTATTCAAAGAGGGCCCATTCCCAAGAAAAATAAAACATGAAAGGATGAGAAAAATGAGTAGGCTCAACTAATAGCTTGATCGAGGGTAGAGTAGAGAGTGGTACTTACTCCATGACTAGAGCCAAGAACTTGAACAAAAGGAAAGAAGAATAGTGCACTTGCCATGAAGACAAACAAATAAGGTTTACCATACTATTATTATCGCTTCATAATCTATATAAATGTAGTCATGAATTCGTGCATGATAGAGATAAAGGTATATGAAGCCAAACCTTAAATGGTTTGAAACCATGATGGCATCCATGTATCAACCCATTGCAAAGAAGACGTCTCGAACTTGAAGCTTGGAATATGGGTTACGAAGAATGGCCCAACATCAAAAGATTCACATTACAAGATTGGCCAAATATAGGGCCTTAATCTCTGTAACAATGAAGAGGACAAGAGAATGACCAAATACAAAATGTTGAATTGATCATAAGCATTTGGGCGATGCAAGCATAAATTAAGGTTCGACTTTAATCGATCTGAATTGACAGTTGAGGCAAAGCATGGTCGAAGTAAAGGCTGTTGAACTAATGATCATTGTTACTGGTACTACTGCCAATCAGGAAGAGCTGTGCAGAGTTTGTTCATGATTTTGTGCATCATCAGAAGAGCTGCCTGAAAGGGTAATTAGGTGGTCATCAGACGTATGATCAGAGGGGTGTAATTCAGCATCACTACATGGTGGATGACCGTCCAGAAAAGAAGAAGAAGAACATGGTGATGAATGGTGCTGCTGATTCTGTGAACCAGCCCTCCATACAGACTGTGGGGATGCAGTGTGAATGGGGGATGGACCGCCAGGTGGTGGAGTGGTTCTTCTTAGCTCATTACTTATCAGATAGAAAGACGCAGTGCTGTGCTCATGAATGTCAAGAAGATCAGGAGAAGAAGAAGAAGAAGAAGAAGAAGATAGTGATGATGATGAATGGTGCTGCTCATGTGAATGAGGCCTCCATACAGACTGTGGGGATGCAGTATGAATGGGGGATGGACCACCAGGTGGGGGAGTGGTTGTTCTTAGCTCATTGCTTATCACATATACATTTGTAATGATGTGCTCATCATTATCAGGATGATGATGATGGTGATCATGCTGATCAAGAGAATCTTCCATAACTGGCCCGGTCAAGAGGCTGTGGGTAGAGATCTCTAGGCCACTATAATGGTGCTGATCCGAAGAAGGAGAAGATGTTATTGTTGATGATGATGAGGTGGAGTTGTCTGTGGCATTGTCCTCTGCAGATGCTCCTGTTTGATTGAGAATAAACGCCGTCGCAGCATCATGAAGATTTATATCATCATACACGGCTTCATGATGATTACTGTTGGATCTGGAGCGGCCATCCTCCCCATGAATTGCTGCAATCGTGATTGAAATGTCAGAGTTGGATCCGTCGGTATCAATGGTAGCAGCAGCAGCAGCAGAGGTAGTGGTAGTGGTAGTGGCCGTACCGTTGGAGCAATCAGGATGATGAGACTCGGCTGTTCCCTCGTTGTTGATACTCTGTTGTTGTTGATCGTGATACTGACAATGATGATGATGTTGGGCGCAAAGAGGTACTGGGATATTATCGGAGCAGTTTATGGAGGGATGATGATGATGCTGAGAGCTGCTATCATTGTGCTGCTGCAAGGAATGAGGAAAAGAGTACTCATCCTGGACAGATATAATCAATCCGCCATGGAAGCTCAGGAGGAGCAACACTGAGACGGCCCGTATGGAATTGGATGGAAAGACGAACCTGGCCATGATCTCTCTCTCTCTCTCTCTCTCTGTGTGAACTATATGCGAGTGTGCGTATGAGAGCGAGAGATGTTCTGTGTGTGTGTGTGTGAGCACTCTCTCTCTCTCTCGCTCTCTCTCTCTCTGGATCTCAGCTCGTGTATGCAGTCGACTTATTCAACGATTCTCCTTTTATAATCTTTTAAGTTTTAATGTGCCATATCAAAGGAAGTTGCCCGCAGCCCTACAGTAGCTTGACTTTGACCTGATGCCGTTGTGGGGCCCACCCCTTGACCCAAGACTTGAAAGACTAAAGAGAAGAGTTGAAAAGGTCTTTCTACTTCTTATCGCCCTTGTCACGTGACCTCGATTGCTTCCAAAGTAGGACTAGGTAGTCTCTCGTAAGATTGCACAACCATCATGCATGCCATTGTTCATATGAAAAAAGATTGCGTGAGCTGCCACCTCGGTTAGTAGGATTCTGATGTCGGCTCCATGTGCTCTAAGGTTGGTGGAATTATTATGTGACCTCCATGTACTCTTTGGTTGGAGCTTTGTTTCATCTCCTCCAATCGGGACAAGATTTTTAAGTTAGGGTCCATTTGCACTATTGCTAGTATTGGGTAGGCTTTTTATCATTTTGTATAGAGCCTTTGACAAAAGTCATTTCTACATATAAGGCCTTTACAATCTACTTCGTGTTGTGCTATATAGCATAAGTTGGTGTTATGCAAATTTTCTTCTATATAGACAACTTATGCATCAAAGCTAGCAAAATGATGTATTAGGTATGTCAAATGTTGAGGACAAGTTGGACAGAACCAACCATCCACTATTGCCTTATATGTAGCATACCCAAGCATTTGCTTTAATTGCATCAATTTTTGAATGAAACTTTAATGTAGGCTTGACAAGAATCAAGCACACTCCTAACATAAGCGCTTGTACTCATCAAACATAAATGCTTCCTTAAATGCACATCATCACTCATCATCAATATTGGACACACACACATACACAAACACACACACACAAGGCATGTGTGCATGTGAGCGTATCTCCATGGCTTCTTCTTATCGTTATATCATCAATATCATATTCTTCACCACTTTCTAACAACCCATTAAACCCCTATGGAACTATTTAGATGTGGCAAGGACCCCCAAAGGATTCATTAATCACATACTAGTTATCATGCCTCCTTATATCTTTAAAAACCATAATAGTATATCTTTTACTTGCAAGGTTTTACATCTTTCCTCAAGTGGGTCACTCATAAATATGTAAATCTATTGCATGGATTCAACGAAAAAAAAGCTATTCTTTTCACATGTATTACATACAAAAGGGTGCCATTCAATGGGGATATTCATAGCTTGAATAGACAAAGGATGTGTTTTATTCATGATAAATTTACAAATAAGGGGTTTTTAATGAGACCTTGAATGAAGGTGATACTAATGGTTTACATATAGTGAACCCAGGTAGCATATCATCCTTTTCTCCATAGCATCTAGTAATCCTAAGATCCTCTTAATTCCCTTTTCTACTTGCATCACTCTTTTCAAAGTTGAACACGCAAAAGTGTGGCATGTTGAGATCAAGAAGAAAGTCAAAGCAAAAGACTAATGAAGATGACACTTCGAAGACTTTTGGATGTGGATGTTGTGGATCCCTCATTTGCTGCTAATCATGAACTTATGAATCCGGTGTCACTCAAGAGGTCCAAGTTGGCAAAAACCTACATTCTTAGTAATGAATTGAATGATAAAACTTGAAAGAAATTTTCTAAAGTGCCAACAAAGTAGAACTCTAAAGGGCTATATGGACTTGGTTAAATACAAGAAAGATTAGTATAGCCTAGGAGGACCATAGGGTTTAGCTATATGCCAACAAAAACTACCTTGAGTTGATCTAAAAAACCTGTGTGATGGAAAAAGACTCTTAGTAAATTATAGTACCATGAAGACAAAATTAAAAATAAGACCCCGTTGAATGTAAGTAGTACAGTCCTAAAAAATATTGACCAAGAAAACATTGAATTTACAAGCCCTCAAGACTTGATAATTAGTGCATGGAAAGAGCTAGCATAGTACTCGATATTGTTATAACATATGATAGATTCCTTAGGCATTAACTTAAGCCCCATCACCAAAGAGTGTAACAAATTAAGTAGAGACTTAGTTTACATTAAAAAGAGACTACCTGAATTGAATTTTAATACTTTTGATCATAAGCTTTTATTGTGTGGGAGAAAAAAAGCTTTATTGGATTCATAAGATTGTTTTTAGAAAGGTCTATATTCCTTATCAGAAAATAATGTTTGAAAAAAAGAACCCTAAAATTTGGTCACTTGTCCTTTGTTATTGATAAGAAAGAAATTAGTGGCTTGTATCCATCCCTTCAACTAGACTAGAATAGGAACATTGCACCTCCCCAAGAGCCTCACTATGGCTCCATCATCTAGAGCCAAAATAACATTGCCTAGTGCATTGACCAATGCTACCTAGAGCAAGAGATCTCCACAAGTGGGAAGTTTCCTCTAATGACAATATGAGAATAAGTAGGGGCACTTGTAGTGATGGTAATTATCCTTGTGTCCAGTCTTAAGATAACAAAGAAAACCACAATGCACCCAATAATGCAATAGGGATTGGAAGGCGTGAGTCTAGACAAGGGTAGGATGGACATTGTGAAAAGTTATTTTTCCTTTTTTTTTGGGGGGGGAGGGGGTTATCTAGATAGAGTAGTTATATGAGTACTAAGTTTGTAGTTGTACATATAATTTTGGATTAATTTTAAAAAAATTCTAGAAAGATTGGCAACCTTATCTTCATGTTCATAGTTAATGGAGAGGTAGAAAGATTGGCTACCTTACCTCCATGTACATAATTAACAAAGAGGTGTATTGAATCCTATCTTAGAAGGATTAATTAAGGAAGTGGATTTAGCATATTTCACATTATGAGTAGCATGCTTGTTGAAAAAGTAAAGATGTTTCAATGTGATGAGTGGAAAGGAGGAGAATGCTTCCCCTAAGAGGTGCATTCTATGGAAGGATGGACTAGATTAGTTGGATGTCTTTGTAAGTATATTAGCACAAGTTTGAATGAATTATACTTCCTAAGAAAAAAGTATTAGAACCCCAGCTAATACAGCTTTAGGGTGCCATCATGACGAGGCTTTGGCAAATAAGTCAATGCATAGCTCCCCCTTGTCTCACACTCTCATTGAACCAATTGTAGTATTAGTTACTCTCATATTCGATTGGCCATGGAGTGACTCTTCTTATATAGATGCTAATTTTCTATAAGGATACCTAAGGAATCAAGAATCTTAGGCTGATCCTTTTTGGGTCATGGTCTTGATGCTTCACTACGAACTAGATGGGTTACACGTGTAGACATTCAAATCTTAGTTATCAAGATGTTAGTGGACAATACTTTCGCTACACATAGTCGTCAAGAAATATATGGGAATTACCACCAATGTCTCACCTCCGCCCAATTGTGTACTATTATATACGATTGATCACACTAATATCATCATACAATCTTTTTTCTTGCCCAACACTAGTCTTTAAAGACATACTTTCAAAGAATAATTAGAATTATAGCATACATTAGTCATGTTTCTCTCATATGCTAGCATTTCCATCCAACTTTTTGAAAAGTGACATATTCATTTGGTTTTCATTTTTCTAGCTCAACACCAAGGCTATAGCAATTTGGCATTGAGCTATAGATTATCCAAAAGACATCCATGATCTTACCTTTAGCATGATGTCTCTAGTTCCAAGATGCATCCATGCATAGAGATTTGTAAATGGTTGATAGATGGCCCAATATTTAATCCCAAAGAGTGCATCATAACCTCACAATACTTGAAGGGATGATACAAATCCCATATCCAATCTCGTAATGGGGCATCATAAGCATGCTAGAGCTTCAAGGAATGATTGCTTGTGCAAGTGGTTTCTATGTCAATTACAAATGTTTTCATTTTCACTTGGGACTTGATGGCTAAGTTTGAAAGCTTCATTTGGTAGTCTAATGGCTTAAGAGTTGCATCAACTTTTTACTATAGTCACTGGACATAGTTATAGATTTGAAATGAAAGAAAATTGAAACGTTGTGCATGTTGTGTCAAAGTAATTATGTGGCCCCTTGCAAACCTATGCTCTCTTCGCCAAGGGATTGCCTATGCCATGGCTTCTAACCACATGCAATTTCCTTCACGTGAGCACTGAGAACTACCATCAACTATTACTTATGCTCAACTTCCCTACTCTATCATCTGGTACTTTTCTTATTTCCATAATGCTTCTCATTATCATACATAACCTATGCCAATAAAAACATGCATAAAATGCAAAGTCAATGCAACAAGCGCTAAACATGTCAAACTCTTAGGTCAACTTTTGTACTACAAAAGAAGAATTTCATATTGAGTTTGTAAAAGGGTGGCTTTTAGTGTCACAAAAGAAAGAGTGGGTTGCTTTTCAAAACAAATGCGTATAAGAGAAGGAAGGCTTTCTAAAAAACAATAAGAATAACACAATAGAAGGGTGGAGGCATCGGAGGTCTGATAAAGGAACAAAAGAAAGAGGAGAAGGAGAAAGCCGTCTTTGTATCAGTTTATTTGGAATGAAAGAAGTTTATGTAGTTCTCATATTTGTTTACTCTCTATTTCATTCTCAAGTCTTGTTCATTGCACCATGTAACTTTTACATGGTATCAAAGCCCAAGGGACTCTAAGGAGTAAAGAGTATGAAAGAGGCAAGGGATTTAATAGCTAAGATTATGACTAGCCATAGGCATAGTCACACTGGGAGGAGCTAGCAATAAAGGAACATTTTGGACCATGCTTTCTCTCACATTTGGGTTAGTCATAGCTATCTCTTGACTTCCATTGCCATTGGTCAACGCCAAATTATTTCCTGAAACAACACCCATATTTTGGGCCATGCATAGGCCATTTGTAGTCAGTGGAATTCTACTTCTTGTGCTTGTCTAATGGCAATGTCTACATCTAGCAAAGTAATACTACTCAACTACACCTGAATGTTGAAGTACAAACCATGCAAAAAATATTGCAATTTGTTGGGATAGGGATAGAGGATTGCAAATTGTGAAAGAGCTCTTTTAACTTCTTGGCATATGCTCGGATATCCTCATGTGGCTCTTGACCTGTCAAATTTAGCACACATAACCAATATTGACCACCCCTCAAGGGCAAACTCCCTTCGAAAGACTTCAAAAAATAAATCAATAATGGTTATGGTTCCGGCCTCTAGGCCATGATACCATATGGCAGCTCTTCCTTTGAGAGTCATGTTAAAGAACATCATTAAATGTCCTTCATCCTAGCTGTGACAGTTGAGAATCAACTTTTGAAACTCCCTAACGTGGAGCTCTGCATCTTCCTCCACTAACCCATTAAAGATGGGTAGGGGAAAACCTAAGGTTGGAAAAATCATTGTTCCAATAGGTATGGCAATAGGTTGTGCCGCCATGGTAACAACTAGATTCGCTACTAGGGTTCAAACAATCGGGACTATAACTCCACTTGAAGTGGAGGGACTAGTTAGAGGGGGGGAAGGACTAGAGCTTCCTTCCCCTAACGGAATGTGTGCCGAGCTAGGGCTATTAATACCCTACCCTTGCAAAGATATTAGGCCACTCCTTTGTGAAGACTATCTTTCGTTTATCTCAACCTGCCATCTAGCTCGTTCAGCCCTTTCTTGCTTTTGGAGCTCTACTTTTGACGTCTTGTGAGTCTAGCTCACTAATTTCTGCCATACACTAGAGAACAAGTCCCAATCGACCAAGGCACGTAAATCGCCACTTGTAGGCACGTCCTAGCAAATGCACCACTTTTTGGGACCTAAAACAGGCCCAACACTGGCTATAAGCACTAGTTGGGACTCTATAACACTCACAAGGCAACCCCACATGGCGTCGCGGCCAAGAGCGTCCAAGGGACACATTGCCCTAATTGCTAATGTAGATATTGCATTTATAGTGAACCGTAGTCCTGAACCATAGTCCAATGATTGTGCTTTCTCACTCCTCAAAGGAAGATCCCACGCATCTTGGTACAATATACCATGTAACACAAACGTAGGAGGCAACCCCTTGGCTGAATGCCGCAGCCCCACTGCAACTCTCTTACATTGAGAGGATTGGCCCCTCAATGCACTACTCTAACATGAAGAACATATGAACAATCTCCACTCTTATATATTTTCAACGATCTAGGAGATTTAATATCACCTTACCAATTTGCCCCAAGAAATTGTTCATCTACCCTACAACTCGGGTTTCCTTACACACTCCACATAGGTCAATGTTTGGAAAACAATTGCAATGTGTCCAGGTTTGATACCATGTTATGCTCAATGCAAGTGTGGATGACCATTGTGCTCAAGCATTTTATCATTAGAAACCAGCTAGGTGAAATGCAAAGACAGCCCTTCAATGATTTTCCAACTAATCGTACGTGCGGGTTGATAGAGACTAGCACCGAATTTCTTTGTGCTACTAGTTTTCTTACCTCAAACAATAAACCGTCCTATATATTATGCATAGACTAATAGATCAGAACTTGAATCATTCTCAGAAACAGCTAATCACTGTCACAAACCCTCTTCCCCTCCTACCATTTAGGTTTCACAAACCCTCTTCCCCTCCTATCGTTGGGTAGGTGTAGGGTTCATTTTTATGTAATTTTTTAATATAAAATCAATGAAAACACTAACATAGAAACAAGGCTTGGCTAAGGCTTGATCCTCATGTTCGAGTCTTGTTATACACTCACGAATATAAAATGTATTTTTTTCTAATTTTTTAGACGCAAAAACTATTTTTCCTATTTTTCCCCTTTATTTATTCATAAAAAATGTGATAATTCAAAAGTATGAGTTCTTACTTATCAAGGACACTCAACATCAATTTCATATCCACTTCTATCCCATATGACCCCAAAACACTCAACGAAAATCCCAAATTCCATTATTTTATGAAAACCGCAACTTGCGGGTTTTTCTATTTTGCGAGAAATTATTATAACATTATTTTTTTTGTTTTCTTTCACATTTCAGAGAGAATACAACATAAAAATCCAAGAACAATCAAAATCAAGCACTTTCTAGAACATTTTCCATAAAACAAAAGAACCGCTCACTTACGCATAGAAACCCACGGGTTTGAGGTTCGTATGTCGTGGTCGGGAGGCTGCTAATGCTTCTTCTTTGCTGTTGACACACTCTCTTGGCCCCATCTATGAACTATACTACTCCATCATCATCATTTTCTCCAGATACTCCATCATACCCCTCCCCCTTCTCTCTTGAATTGATGCATACGAACAACATCAAAGAGCATAGAGGAGAGAGGAGAGAGAAAGACTTAAAAGTCAAATTTCTCATTTCTTTATGAAATTGGACAATATTATAGCCATCATCTTCCTCTCTCTACGTAGATTAGCAATCTCTCTCTCTCTCTCTCTCTCTCTCTCTCTCTCTCTCTCTCTCTCTCTCTCTCTCTCTCTCTCTCTCTCTCTCTCTCTCTCTCTCTCTTTTTAGAAGATCATGGATTGAAGAGGCATCAATCGGATTTAGAGAGGATGCAAAAAAATTTGCACCCCCTGTCTCATCAGGTTTTTTTTTTTTGTTTAAGCCCTTTTAAATCAAGCTTAAGGTAAAAGCATTAAAATAATTGATTCATGTCCTTTGTGTTCACACTTCCCGACAAGTGGATGCTTTATTTTTTAGGGGACGAACAGACTCAGATTCGAGATCCTTATGGACAAGCGGCTTCGCAACATCAAAATCCATCATCTTGTCCTCCGTCTCATACTTTCTGGTTCTCGGATCCAATAGTTGCATTATAATGCCAAACCTTGCAGGGATTAAATGGGGGTTCAAACGACCTCCGATCGATGAACCAAGACTTGCATTGGATTCCTGATATCAAAATGTATCTCGGAAAACTCAAGCTTGGCCATCCGCAACCGTTTGATTTTTCATGAAAATTTGGTCTTTGGCACTTCCCTGGCACTTTCTACTCCGAAACCGGCCTCAAATGCTTCAACCACGGCTCAAAATCAACCCCTAAAATCCAACTCTCAGCCTTCCAAACTCATATTCTTGAAGTTTCTTGTGTTCGAGAGTGAGAAATAGACAACTGAAATGCTTAATCTCTTGCTTAACTTAGGGTGAGCATACGTTCTATCAATGTGGGGTCATAGATCATGATGGATCCTTTTGATATAGCCACCTCCAAGCTTGGACTTTGTCTTTTTTCTTTTCTTTATTTGATGGTACACCACAAGAGCATTCTTTATCCATTCTTTTTCCTCAAATCATGTTGGAAAGGAGGCAATGGTAGAAACAAATAGAAATAGGAAGAGTATTGAGGAGCTCATTCATAGGCAATGAATCTTTGCTCAACCTTAGCCTCACTTCCTTAGTCATTATCACTTATTCAATGCTTAAAGAGAGAGAAGAGAAAGGTAGTACTACTATAGCAATCTTAATAACTAAATGAGGTGAGGGCATATGAAACTTCCATCCTAATAACTATATGAGGGGAGGGCATATGAAACTTCCATTTGGTTGCGTCCATTTAAAGGCCCTTAGTCAATAGATGATATGGAGGTCTTTTGTGCCTATGGCCTTAAAATTGAGATTGGAAAGGAGTTAAAATTGGCTATACAATTGTTTATTTCTACTCATTCTTCCAAGGTGTGATGGCCATCTATAATTACATTGCCTATAAGTATATGTACAAGACCTATGCTTTGTGCATATAACTGTTATATTAAAGCTTCGTCATGGTTCTTCCTCATTCTTAACATGCCTTGGTGTGCTTTTTTCACATGTAGACAAAATTACCATTTTGAGCAATATATGAAAGCCTTACTCCTTAGCTTTACGGTAGATGAGTCAACAAAAGCACAATTTAGTTTTTGATTGCTTTTTGGATGTGCAAACTTCTTCATCAATGCTATTTTGTTTGCACTCCAATATAAATTTCTTCGTCTATTCAAAGTGACCTTATATCAAGAGTTAATGCTTTAAAGTATTAGCACAACATCCTAATATTCGGCGTGTCAAAAAGAGATCTTCCTTAGGGGAGAAGAGGATCATAACATTGACACAATCTCAGGCAAGCACTATGTGCTCTCCTTGGTTGGTTTCTCAAAAAAAGTGAAATAAGTACAAGAAAGAAATCAATTTCCAATTGTGGTGTGCTTTAATTTCCTTCTATGGGATGCTCTATTACTAGCACATTTATCCTATACGGGGGTCTTTTGCACCATTTGACCTCAAATAGAGGCTAGCAAGGACCTAAAATTGGCTATGTAATTGTTTATTTCTACTTATGCTTTGAAGGTTAGATAGGCATCTAGTGAAAGTATATGTACAAGACCCATGCCTTGCAATAATAGTCATCTTAAAGTTTGGTTGTGGCTTTGCCTCAAATTTTACTTGCTTTGGCATGGCTATTTCACACTTTCATTGTCTAATAAGCCTTCTTTACACATCATGGAGATACTGCTTAGAATTCTCACCTTGTTGCCAGACAGTCATTCTTTCAACAATTGGGGTAGGTTTGTCAGAATGAGAGTTGGGGAGGAGTGAGTGTGTGTGCATGTACCCAAGGGGACTAATAGTACGTAAGATAAAGCACTAGATGTAATGTGCCTTGGAATTGTGGTGGGAGGGGCTAGGGATTGAGGCTATAGGGGACCCTCATGCTTGAGGACCCATAAGGGATCCTTGAGGCCAGTGAATAGTGTTTTGTTGTTGGATGGGGGAGGCTTAGAGAGATTGTTCATGTTATCGAGAAATAATTTTTAGTGATAGAGGAAAATATCCATATAATATATTAATTATAAATATAATACCAAGGTTCATAATATGTTGTTAAAAAAGGTAGAAAATGATAGAAAAACCAAATCAATTTAATGCTTAGAGCAATCACTTTTTGGATGTATCATGCCATGTAAGTGAACGAATGACATGTTATGACCTACGAGTACTTAGAATGCCGTTATATTGATTCTTTTACATAGGGATTGGTTAAATCATAAGAAAAAAAATATAAATATAAAAAACTTTAATTAAAATGGAATTATTTACATTAGGTGGACTATACATTATCTTAAAATGTACACATGGATTTAGCTAGAAGGACTGGGAAATACATATACAGAGATTTGGTTAATGGTGAAAGCCCTAGGGGGATGATTGTGGCTTGAAATAGGATATTAATCATGATCATTAACAAAAATTTGGGGCTAGTGTGTGGACTTGAAGTAGAGGGGAGAAGCTTGCTATTTGATAGAGTGCGTGGCACTTGGTCTATCACATTTTTGAATATACCATGTCACATGAGTAAATAGACAACAAATTTTTAATTAGTGTAGCTTGTATGTAAGTAGGGGGCACCTTTAGGAAATTCAATAGAGGTTTTGTTTAAATTCTAAGAGAAAAAGGTATATGCACAAAGATCCTTAAGCAAAAACTATATGTTCTACATTAGGGGATTTCCTATTACCTCAAAAATGTATATAAGGGATTTGTTTATAAGGGTTTTTATGCATGTGATACATAAATAGCAACTATGGATAAGACATCTAAAGTAACAAAATATTCCAATTTTTGTAGTGACAGTTTGAAGAAATCATTAGATTCGTTAATTATTGGCATTAATTGTGTTTAGTGCAAGGATCAAAAGGAAGTTAAAGGCTAGGTTTTCCCTTCTCAAAGCATGACGATTTTGTGCTTAATGAGGAGATTTGCAGGATGGATGCCTTAGCCTTGTATTGCATAGCACCCATTTTTGTTGGCCCCGGTTCCTATGAGTCAGCAACAACGAATGCCCAATTAAATTGTTAGGCCAATGGAACGACGAATAGACAATCACAGTTCAGAGTCAAGTACCTCTAATGTCCTTGGCAAAGTTAAGGATATGATGAATCACTACACTAACATGATTTCCTAACAATATCGGAAAATAGCTGTTGATGTCAATTTTCTTAAAAAACAACAGAATCTGATAGGAAGTATGTAGAGGCGACGAGCTCAAACTCAACGACCGCCAAGTCCCACAAACTGCTTATTGGTCAAGCGTTTCAAGCGAGCACTAATGGCTACCTCTCACATAGCCGACACACTATCCCTCTCTACGAGTGTAGTGAGCTTACCTTGATGCCCGATTGAGTTACTTCCTCTCTCAAGCACTCTGATAGCTCCACGATTCATGATGCATGCTTAAGCATCCTCAAGCCTCTTCCTCCATAGCCACATGCAAGACAAGAGAAGAGAAGAGAAGAAGAAGAAGAGAGGAGATGATGGAGGGCTTTACCTCCAAGATCCCTCACCCTCACACACTCACTCCCTCACTCACTCACACTCCCTCCCTCAAGCACTCACAAGCAAGCAAGAGAAGAGAAGAAGAGAAGAAGAAGAGTCCACTTTGCCACACACCAAAATAATGAGCTCTCATTCACTTTTTGAACTTTATCTACAAAACCCTCTTTCCCTTAGGCAGTCATCTCCTTTTGTATATGGCTGGCTAGGCCCTTTTTTCCATTGTTTTCCTATCTTCCTAGCTTCCTTCGTACCACCCATCTACCTTTACAATTTGCATGGGTGAGAGCGCAGTGCTCTTAAAATAAATCATGATGCGCCTTGCTCTCTTTTACAAAAGTATTGACTTGCACTTTTTCTTGTGCACCTTTCTCCTTGATTTAGGACTCTTCTACATTTCTTGTGTTTCCATATTTTTCTTGGCGCGCTTTCATCTTCTACTCTAGATTTTTCAGATTTTCCACCTTGTTTGTCTAACATTACCCCCCTCATAAATGAATGGTAGTCCCATGGCACTTATGCGGAGTGGTTGGAAGGGGTGATGGGTGTAGCCAGATGGCTTTTTTGAGTTTGTATATAAGCCCTGGTTGAGGGTGTGTTGGTGGGATTTATGCCTTTGAAATTGAAGATAAAGTTGGATGGATCCCTGCATGGAGAGAGGCGGATGTGTAGATCCACCTTTGAAATTGAAGATAAAGTTGGACGGATCCATTGTTTGGCCCTCCGTGGTTGCCTTGTCCTACACTATTCCAAATGAGCTTCTTCATTCACTTTCTGACTGGGGCTGCCTCGATCTGCTTCTGCCTTGGTTTGCCTTCATGGGAACGTTGTCGCATAAAATGGCCCCTCGAGACATTGTGGTTTTGAGCTAATGAGGGTTCGATGAGAAAGGGCAAACATGTGAGTTGATGATGACGGGGTTGTAGAGGAATTGAGCTTGGAAAGAAACAAATCACTTGGTTAAGGTGGTGGGGGTCGGGGGCGTATTGCATGGATGATGGGGCCACCAAAGTCGATGGTTGATGCATTTGTTTGTACCTAAAAAGAAAAGAAGGTGCACTACCTGGGGCTATCTCTACCTTACTATGGAGTGCGTGGTGCATGTGCTTGTGGAATTGGGAGATGGGTCTACTAACCTTGGGCAACTAGCCCTCGATGGTGTCCCACACTTGAGGACCCAATTTGTGCATAAGGGAGACACGGTGCAGGGGGCTTAGGGTGACAGGTCTAACCATAGGCAAGAATCACCTTCCTAGGTATGTCCTACCCTTGATGTGCTCTAAGCATGTGTCGTGGGGAATCAAAAAGGGCTAGGGGGTTAGACACGGTCGACCAAGGCCACCAAACTCACCTAGCTTGAGAACCCCTAAGTGTAGTGACTGTGACCCTTGTGCATCCTACTATGTCTATGTGTGATATCTCTTTTCGTTTTCATGTTCTCTGATTGTCTTTTTTGCTTTGTACCTCCTTGTCTTTCTTTTTCTTCTTCTTCTTTTCTTTCTCTTTTTTTTTTTTTACCCAAGTTACATGGTCATGGACAGAAGTTAGTCTTCGTCATCAAAGTGGGGTGGAGAAGGGGGCCTAATAGATTTGTTAAGGAATTTGCAGCTTTGGAGGTACCCCTTGAGGTTTAGGCAAACTTGAAGGGTGGTGGTGGAGAGAAATGGATGATTGCAGCGGGTGAAGCGGCTATCATTCATATCCTCTAGAAGAGCTAAGAAAAATGAAGGTAATAGAGCAACTCACATCATTAGTCAAGCCATCACATAAATGGCATTAGGATCAAAATGGAGTACTCGAAGAGGCCGCACTCTTGCGGGGTGGGATCTTGCCTAAGGAGTATCCTAAGCAAACTAAGGTAATTACAAATAGTAATAAAGGCGGGGTCAGGGCATGAAGAGAATTCATTAGTAAATTGGATCAGGGTATCATACAAGTTCTCTGATGTGAAGATGAGGGCATCTTCATATGCAGTACAATGAGGATTATAGATTGTAAGGAATTCGTAGCAGTCGTGGACACTGGAGTCAAAATCCACTCCTACCCTTTGAGGGTAGGGCATAAAGGTTGGGTCATTCTGCTAGAATGGTTGAGTGTTACAAAAGGCCATCCAAGTGTTCATGTTGGCATCATAGACCCTTCTTCTCCATTTAGGTTAACATTCGTAGCCAGGCACAGACCTTGGCACTTCAAAAACCTTATTTTGTCAAAATTCAGCATCTTGAGTGGCCCATAAGGTGGGATTCCACTCTCTCTCCTCCAGCCATTTTTGTCCAAGCCTGCTTCTTATGTTAATCACCTCCTCCACCACCTTAATGGGAAAAACCCTATACAAGGTGGTGGGAAACTTGAAGGTAAAGTCAAAAGGGCTCTTGGAAGTTTCTTGCCTCTCCCAGATCACAAGGTCGATGTGGAAGCTTGTTGGGGTATCCTCCGCACATGGTGGGATAGGTGCCTGGGTTGCCCTCACTCCCTTGGCATTCCATTTTCTCCTTGTCTCCTCCACCATTTGTTTTCTTCTTTCTCTCAGTGCCGCAATTCTTTCTGTGGAGGTGTTTCTTGTTATTGCTCTTCAATCCATAGGGAAGAAGGGGTGGGACAAGCTCTTTTTTGTGTGGTCCCATTCCAAAGTTTACATCCACCTCCCTCTCCTGGCTTGTTGGCTCCTACTACTCTTCTTCGATGAACCTGAGTGTGTCCACTTCCTATGAGGTTAGGCCTGCCAATAGGAGATAATGGTGTTGCTCTTCTAGGCTTGGACCAACTCCACTAGGTTGTGGCGACATCTGCAGTCCTACTTTCAGTGCTCTACGAGTCATTCCCAGTTTCTTTTTCATTGCCTCTATGGACTCTCCCTCCTCTGCCTAGGTGGCATACAATGGGGTATCCAGGAAGGCACATTGCTGGGTTTGGAAGCTCACTTGGGTGGCTTCCGCTCTACTTTTAGCAAGTATTTTTTCTTTTTCTACTTGAGTGAGATGGCATACCAAGGCTCTCACTCTTTTTTTGTTCTAATTAGCCCATTCTTCTGCCCTCCTGTTCATAACTTAAAGGCCTTCCCCTTGCCTCTGAGCTAGCACTATCAGCTTTCATTCTTGATCTTCCATTTCTGTCCTTAGCTTTTACTGCTCTTCTTGTGTTGAGGCAGCCTCTTGGGTTAGTTTCTCCACCTCTCTTTCGTACTTGCGACCTCTTTCCTCCCTCAGCTCCTCCAGTTCTTTTTTGGATTTAGTGATTTTCTCCATTTTAGCCCGTAGATAAACATAGCATGCCACAATCTCTTCATTGTACCATCGTAGGTGTCATATGGCACCTCGGTTTCTTCATTCAATCATGCCTACCATTCCGCTTTTTTCTCTTCCTTAGCTTGTAGTTGCTCCTTTAGCTCATAAACTTCCCTTTGGGCCATGGATATTTGGTGTGTTTTCTCCAACTAGGATGCAACCATGGCCTCTTTCTCACTTCGAGCTCTGCTACCGTGATTTTTTTCTCCTCTTTGGCTTTCTTTAATTGAGAGAGGAGCTCCTTGACATACTCATCGTAGTCTTCGGATGGCCTCTTTGTTGCAGGGACGGAGGTTGTGGAGCCTACCACCTTCTGCCTCTTGGGTCTTGCCTCAACTCGGTGTCTACTATAGTCGGCCTTTTGGTTCCTACCAAGGGATTCCTTCTCCTGCTCCTTGGCCCATTTCTTTATTCAAGAAGTATTGGACCCAAGCCATTAAGTTGTTGGCATCCACTTGGGTCATAGAACTAGAAGTGGAGATGGTGGTGGTGGTGGCAGGCGTCAAGAGAGTGGGAATGGGGGTGATTGGGGCCTTGCCCTTTCCTTCTTGCATTGCAAGTGGCACAAACTCTGGTACATGGGCATTTGAGCTCGACCCTTTCTCTCTGATTGGGCTCGCGGGTTCCGGCTGGACTGCTACTCAATGAACCTGCGTGTGGCGAGGGTCATGTCTTCCTCCTCCTTTTTTCGCAACTCCTCCTCCTCCTCTTCCTACTTTCTCCTTGTTTCCTCCTCGGCCTTTTTAGACTCCCTATGAGCCTTCTACAAGTCCGCCTTCTCTTGTTTTCTTCTCTCCTCTTCCTGCTTTCTTAGCACAATTTTCTTCTTTATCTTCTTAGCCTTCCCTCGACTAGTCTACTCTTCTTCTTCCATGTCTTCTTCTTCTTCACTCAGTGTCCTTTCACTGAATTGTGTCTCATGTTCCTGGTGAGGTGGTGACCTGCTTGGTATTTCATCTACTCCTTCTCTTGCTTCTTCCTACCCTTGTCCCAAGGCTTCCTTGATGATTGTGATGAGGACCCCACCGAATCTGATGGTTGTAGCCTTTGAAGACGAAGCTTTCCTTTTAGCCTTGGTGAAAGGAGATTCTCCTTCAGCATGCTATCCTCCCATTGCCAAAGCTTTTGTTGAGGTCTCAATGGTCTTCCTCACAAGACCGTTGAGGTTCACCTCACCCAACAACCTTGCTACGATGCTCTCTAACAAGGGGACATTGATGCAGCTCATGGTGGTCTTGTACCTTTGACTAGAGGACAACGCGTGCACCATCTTGGCTTGGAGTTGGACTTTGAGATCCAGGATATTCGCCAAGCTAATGTCGTCATTGGTGTGGGCCTTTACCTTGTCCATTCCTAGCAAGGCATATACATCTCTCTTCAGCTTCCTCTCTACCTTGTTTGGCAAGCCCAATGAATTTTCCACCAACTCTGACGTCAATTCAATCTACACCTAACGAGTTTCCTCTCCCTCATGCACTGTTATGGTAACATGGTTCTTGTGGAAAGTCCTCAAGAATTCTACACAATGGATGTAGTCTACCCCTTGGCCTACTGCTTCCATGTATTTCTGAAGATTTCATTGCTCGATGATCGGCCTCATAGCTCGTTCTTCAATGGCCGCTTCTTCTAGGTTGAAGACTGGTTGAAGGTTCATGTTTCCACTAAAAGTCTGTATTTTGCTTGTTCTCCTTTTGAAAAAGGCAAATTTACAGCCTTATCTTGGCCTTCCATGACGGGTGCTTGTCATGGAACCATATTCGCCATTAGTGTTATTCAGAATAATCACAAACAAAAGGGAGCAATTACATATTTGTTGAACTGAATTGCTCGAGTGCAAAATTTGACTTTTCTTTCAATTAATCTATTGATTTCAAATTTTATTGACCTTTTTCGCACTCACAAGATGTTCCGTCCGACCAACATGTGCCTTTCCTTTATTTTTTTCCTTGTATGTTTGGTTTGATTTACCTTACCCTTACCTTTGCCTTACCCTTACCCACTTCCCCTTGGAATTGATTCCTAGGATTGCAGGTAAGAGTGTAAAGGACACGCTGCGCATGGATATAGTGCGTTACTTCCACATGAGCCAAGCATAGAAGTTTGGATTATATTCCATGTGAGCATACTGGTCCATGTCGAAAGGTCAAATGCGAGCTGTGGGTGATGTAAGTAAGGACATTGAGCAAGAAGTCACCGGAGTCTATGCGGCTCACAATGTGCAACTCCTCCTCGATAAGGATTTAGTCTAAGTAGGGGTGTCCCTAAATATGTTCTTCCATGTGTTGGTCATGAATGGTCGTTAATAACCTATAAGAGGTTGGAGCAATGTAAGTTGGGTCGTATTCTGATTTTTTAATTGCACGTCGTTGCTCGGCATTTGACATGACTTGACATCCCTTGAGCTCCCATTGGAAGCGAAGAGTGTACCATTTTTTCAAGAAATGGGAGTTGTTGGCTACAAGTTGTTTCAAGACTTCTATCTCTTGATCGTTGGCACAGGTTGCGCGCTTGTCATATGAAGTGTGATGAGGCATTGTCATTGCACTTGTTCACAGGAAACCCCGATGGCAATCAACTCCCCAACTACTTTGGAAGCTTTGACAAACATGAATTTTGCTTCTTCCCAAGAACAAGGGAGTATCCGTATTTCCGTCACCATAGGTTCGTCCACGAGTCTCAAGTCTAGGCGGTCATAGCTTTTAGCAAGCAACATGAAAGTTGCATCCAAGTGTCTAAGGCAAGCAACCAAATCATCCCCCGTATGTTAAGCTAAGTTTGCGGCCAAAGTTAGAATTGATCACCACTCATAAGAGGGTCAGAGGCCGGTAGTATTAGGTGGTTGAGGTTTGACAGAACTAGAGAGTTCAACCAGCTAATGGTCGCAGCTTTGTTTGCCTCTTAGGTTGTAGCTCGATGGCATGTTTGATGAGTCTGGTTGTGGTTGCGGTTGTCATACTACTAGATGTTTCTAAGGTTTGAGGGGTACAATCAGCTTCAAATTTGGGCGTTTTGTCAGTATAGCAAGCTGCAATTTTGGGCATTGGTTCATGCGCCTGCTGATCTAGGTTTTGGTGGTTCTATGGACTTGGCGTCCTGATTCTCTTGTGGCCCGAGTGTCTCCAACTCACTATTTCATGTGGCCAAGCTCGAGGGTGGCATTTGAGTAGAACTTTTGGTTGT
Organism: Lygodium microphyllum; assembly: GCF_053477565.2. Taxonomy (NCBI): domain Eukaryota; kingdom Viridiplantae; phylum Streptophyta; class Polypodiopsida; order Schizaeales; family Lygodiaceae; genus Lygodium; species Lygodium microphyllum. Next base: position 80,777,969 of record NC_141139.1, read on the forward strand.
TTTGGATTTGGGTAGCCAAATCCAAGGATTACCCTCATAGTAGCCTTGCGCTTGCAATAAGGTTTTGGGGACCCATCGCGGCTTCATCGTGCATCGATGTTAACAGTCTTGTCTTGGCCTCCTAGGTTTCAAGTATGGACCCTTAGCTCCACGAGGGCATGGGTATCTACTTCGAGGTGGCAGTCCTTGATGTTTAGGTACCCATTTGAACTGGGGTTTCTTGGCTTCATTGTTGGGTTCACCAGCATTGAGGTTTGGCGGGTTATGACGAGGCACGACCCCCCTCCTTAGACTCAATGCTAAGGTTCTCTACTAGTGGCCTTGCAGACTTGGAAGGAGTCACACTGCCCTTGCTAAAAGATGTAACTATTCGGATGTTGCCTATGGCTAGGTGGATACATTGCGACTCGTAGTCGACAATACAAGGAGCTTCCTTTTTGAAGGTTCATCCTAACAGCAATTCTGTGCCAACACCCTTAGTGTTGGGCAACAAATAGAAGATTATCAATAGGCTTTTGAGACTCGATAGAAACTGCAACTTTGCACTTTTCCAAAAGTGTGTAGGGTTGGCCTCCATAAGGGTTGAGCTTAGCATTAGTGGGCTGCAATTGCGGTTTTCCAATTCGGGTCCAATGGTCATGGGTTATGACATTAAAATTAGCTCCCTCGTCGATCAATGCATTGATGGTGCATGTGTGCTTAATAGTGACCATCATGCTTAGGTAAGCTCGTTCTTATGCTTCCTCATCCTTGTCGTCCATCTCAGTGATAGTGGCTACTCATACATGGACAAGCGGTGCTAGCATTGGGGGCTCATGCAATGGGTGTGTGTGAGGAAAGTACTTCTTTATGCAGCTGCCATTGAAGAAGCCTATGCCCTCACCTCTAAGGTTTCGAGGTCTACGTTTCCAGTTCGGTTGATGGTTCGAACCTTAAAAGGTCCTAGCCCCGAAAACTTCAGCTTTTGCTTATGTCCTTTGATTGAGTACAGCAGTACTAAGTCACCCCGTTCAAAGTTGCACTCCTTGACATGCTTATCAAACCAACTTTTGTGTCTTGCCTTCTCGCATATTAGCGCATGGGTGGCTAGAAGCTAGGTTTTCGATAAGCATTCAAGCTCAATTAAGCATTCCGTCCATGCCTCTTTCCCATCCCATCTCTCTTGAAGGGCTATCCTGAGGCTAGGTATGAAGAACTCCAAGGATAGAATTGCCTCCATACCATAGGTCAACCGAAAGGGGGTCTGTTGTCCTACAGCCATCTTGTAAGTTGTGCGGTAGGCCCACACGGCCGCCATCAACTTGTTATCCCAATCACTGCCCAAAGCAGAGATGACCTTGGTTAGGATGTTTACTAAGATTTTATTTGTGGATTCAGCTTGACCATTTTCCTGAGGGTAATAAGGCAAAGATTTCTGATGATGATAAGGAAGGAGGATAGTAGTATGTGAGCTATCACCTCGTTAATGAAGTGTGTGCCTTGGTGTCACTGACTAGTTCGATGGGGCAACTGAACCACGAGATCACGAGATCACCTACTCCCATAGGAACTTGGCAGTGATTCTAGTGTCATTTTTTCTCATAAGTCAATCTCCCATTTCTCGAAGGGTTGTCATGCGATAATTGGGGTTAACTTCATGTGATCTTTACGAATAGGAACTTTAGTTCGTTCGCACTCATAGCAATGCTTCACAAATTGTGTTGCATCCCGAAAGATAGTAGGCCACCATAGTTGGGACTATAGGACTTTGTGGGATGTTGCGTCTCTATTGAAATATCCTCCTGCGATTTTGCCATGTGCCTCTATCAGTACATCATACATCTCATGCTCACATATGCATCCGTGCAGTAACATGTCTTATCCCAACCTGTAGAGTTGGCCTGCTATCCAACTGATAGGGTTGGATCTTCCGGATGAGCTGCCTAAGTCGGGCCTGTTCTATTGGTCATTTTGGTAGTCCATGCTGAAGCACTTGAACTATGTCATATGCCCAATACGACATCATGTTAGCTCTAAAAAATCCCTTTTGTTGGACAAGCTAAATAGATGTTCATCCAGCAATTCATCTACAATGCCTTGCCCAATAGATTCTCCTGTGGAGATGCGAGACATATGGTCAGCCATGTAATACTGCTTCCCTTTACGCACCGCATAGAGAAGTCAAACTCCAAAAGCAAAAGTAGCCATCTAGCGATGCGTCCTATAATGCAAGGTTTGTTAACCAGATACAACAAGGCTTAATGGTCAACAAAGAAGGTAAAAGGCATAGCCAGAAGATAATGCCAAAATTTCTTTACAGTAAACACCATGGCAAAGCCCTCTCTCTCCATTGTTGAGTAATTCATTTTGGTCTCAGTGAGTCGTCTGCTAGCAAAGCTCAATGGGTAATCCAGGTTGTGTTCACCAAGCTGACACAACACCGCTCCTAGGGCAAATTTCGAAGCGTCAATGTGCACATGGAATGTGAGTGCCCAATCTAGGGCTCATAGAATTGGTGCCGTGGTCAAAGCCTTTTTTAGTTCCTCATATGCACGTTGGCATTCCTCGATCCATTCGAATATGATCAACAACTTGTATAGAGGTTTAACAATCAATGCGTAGTCCAACACGAACCGTTGATAATACCATGTATATCCAAAGAAGCACTGAATGCCCTTGTAATCAGTTGGAGGTGGAAGGTTGACAATGACCCTAATCTTTGAGAAATCTGTGGCAATGCCATTCTTCGACACCACATGTCCTAGGATGCATCCATGCTTCACCCAAAGCTGGCACATCAAGGGGTTCAACGAGAGACTGTATAGTCGACATCATTCCAAGACCACTCGGAGTCATGTCTAAGTGTTCTCTCCAAGTAGAGTGAACACACAAGTCATCCACGAAGACCTCTAACTCCTTCCTCAGCATGTCTTTGAATATTGCACACATCAATCATTGTTGGAAGGTGGCTAGTGCATTAGTCAACCCAAAAGGCATGACTATGTAGGCAAAGACTCCCCATTCAGTGGCGAATGCGATCTTATGCCTATTGTTAGGATGCACTTGCACCTGATTGTATCCAAAGAAGCCGTTCAAAAAATTGTAGGTCTCTTTGCCAACTGCTCTCTCGAGCATATGCTTGGTGTACGGCAATGGGTAATTATCTCTCTTCGTAGCTATGTTTACCTTCTTGTAATTAACACACACTCTAATCTTTCCATTCTTCTTTAATACAATGATGATGGGGGAAACCCAGTCTATGTGTTCAATTTCATAGATGAATCCTACTCTCAGTAGCTTATCAATTTCTTCCTTTACAGAGTGGGCGTGCTTTGGATTCATGGGATACGGTCGATGCTTGATCAGTGTTGCGTCAGGTGTCATGGGTATGTTGTGAGTCACCACACTCAGTTCTACCCCTTTGAGCTCTTCTAGGGACCAAGCAAAGATGACAATATACTCTTGCAAGAGAGTAATGAGACTTGTTTCATCTTGCTTAGCCAAGTCATCGGCTATAAAGACAGGTTGTGGGGCTACCCCTTCCCTGGCTAAATTGACCTCTTTGACCTTGGCGGGCCCCTCGATTGGTTTGCTTGCTTCCCCCTGTCATTTGGCTCTCAGCAAGATCACCAACCTATCTCCCTTTTTGAACTTCGTGAATCTTTTTGGTAAGTCTTGCAGTTTTCAATGTTCTTTTGTCTGTGTTTCTTTAGGTAACTTCCGTCGTTCCTCTCTTAACCGTTGGCATCTTAGGTGGATGGGTAGGTCCCCCTTGGTGCATCTAGTCTTGGGGGGTTGATGTATTTCAAGGTCACTATCTGAGCTGACTTCCGGCTCAGAATCAAACTCTCTGTCTTTGCTAGAAGAGGAGCTATCTCCTGGTGGTCATAGCTTAGAAGGTGAGCCCGTTCGTAGTAGTGGTGCATCACTCGATTGGGTGGGCCAGGTCTACCTGCTCGTAGTCGATTGCACATGTGTACTCCAACAGAGTTTGATTGCAATCCTTGTGCCTCCCTTCTCTATTCTAAGGGCGCTCTACTTGCATGGTCTGGAGTCTGTTCATATTTGTTTGATTACACCTCTCCCAATGTCGTATTCTATAGTATTGATATCCCCTTCGCTCTCATCACTGAAGGAGCAGCAATCCTCGTATTCGTTGTCAGAGCTATCTTTGTCCTGTTGCTCATCATTCTCCAAGTTGTGATACATCTCCTCTTTGCTGGTCGAGGATTAGAGCCCAATTGTACCTGAAGCTTAAATCGTATACCTTGGACCAACACCATTCAAGCTCATTTAAGAGATCTTGGAGTGGCTTGAGGTTAGTTGTTGGATCGCCAGCCAACTTGTCGATCAAGTACCCTAGGATCTCCAGGGGCTCTCATCTATTGTTCATTACTCGAAAAGTAATAGGGTTGGACCTTCCACATAGGCTTCCAGTCATTATGTAGACTAGCACTAAGGTTGTGTCCTTGGGCTTGCCAGTTACCTTGATGGCTTGCTCATACTCCTCATTGTCCGAGAACGGCAGGTTGATGGTAGCAAGAATATGCATCCAGTGTCACTCGTCCTCAAGGCATGGGATATACTTGGTAATAACCCCATAGGATCTCCTAATTTTTCCATTACCCTTCAGCATGGTGGAGATGGCATCTAGGTCAACCGACGTAGTTTTCCAAGTGTCCATCTCTACTCTTACAGCCTTTGTTCAATTGCCTAAGAAGATGAGACCATTGCCCCAATCTTCTATGACTCACCTCTTGCACATCTAGGGTTGGCCTAGCAGGATGTCGCAGTCCACTCCCTTCGTCGTGACTATAAAGTCAACAGAGAATTGGATTCCTATGGTCTTCACTGGCCATTTTTTCAACACTCTGAATTGTTTCACCTTCATTCCATTAGCTAGTGTGACATTGGACCTAGCACTCTTGACCGATGGGTTACCCCAAGTTTGGAGTACTGTATGGCTTAGCACACTCACTCTTGTCCCCGTGTCTACGATTCCCTTTCTTGTGATATCCCCCAGAGTTAGGACTGGTAGGACTGCATGCATTTCCGTGCCTTCCCAAAAAGCATTCACATGCAAGGATTTAGGCATGGAGTGCAGTGTCAAACTTGGTATTTGCGTTTTTGCATCATGCTCATGCAAGTTTGTGGTAACTGGCTCATATGATTCATCGACCCACTATTTCAACTCCTATCATAGCATTGGAGCTGCCTAAGCAAGTTTCCTAAGCTTAGAGTCATAGGGGTGGTCACTAGTGTATTAATGAGATTGCTAGCCACTTGCCTTTCTCCTAATTTTGCAGTTCTTGGCCAATGGCCTTGATTGGTTTGCTGGCCCTGAGCATTTAGACTTTGTCTAGGCAGCCCTATTTGTGGTGCCATCATCTCTCTTGATTTTGGTCGTGGGAGAGAGATTGGCACACTTATGCTTGAGAGATCATCGATCTCATCTCCTAGTATGGGCTCAGCATCTTTTAGGTGCTCTTGGACCTCCTTCACCCACTCTTTCACCCTCTTGATGGCTTCGAGTTGGCACTTCGGGTTGGCGTACTCCCTAACCTTAGCACTTCCCTTTTCAGTCGTCTGTGGAGCTGATGTTTCTTCCTCTGTATCAATGATTTTTGGATTTTTGGCACTCTGGTTTTGAGGGCGACCTTAGCGTCTCGTCTTTTCTTCCTTCGTCTCCAACTCTTCTTTCCAACTGAGGTTGCACCAAGGTTGCTATGCCCTGGCAATGATATGCTGGCCTACTTGTAGTCGGGATTGGTACCACATTAAGATTGGTTCGAGAGGCATAGTCTACTTGTAGTCGGGATTCTACTTCTTGTGCTTGTCTAATGGCAGTGTCTACATCTGGCAAAGTGATACTACTCAACTGCATCTAAATGTTGAAGTCCATACCATGCAAAAAATATTGCAATTGGTTGGTTTTTGCGGGGATAAGGATAGAGGCTTGCAATTTGCGAAAGACCATGAAAAAAATATTACAATTGGTGGATAGTTGCTGGGATAGAGATAGAGGCTTGCAATTTACGAAAGACCTCTTTTAACTTCTTGGCATATGCTCGGATATCCTCATGTGGCTCTTGACGTGTCACACTTGTACACATAGCCAATATTGACTACCCCTCAAGGGCAAACTCCCTTCGAAAGGCTTTGAAAGGTGATACCACATTAAGATTGGTTCGAGAGGCATAAGCCACTTGTAGTCAGGATTCTACTTCTTGTGCTCAACTAATGGCAGTGTTGCATCTAGGATAGTGATACTACTCAACTCCACCTGAATGTTGAAGTCCAGACCATGCAAAAAATATTGTAGTTGGGCAGTTGTTTTTTAACTTCTTGGCATATGCTCAGATATCCACATGTGGCTCTTGATGTGTCACATTTAGTACACATAGCCAATATTGACCACCCCTCAGGGGCAAACTCCCTTCGAAAGACTTCAAAAAATAAATCAATAATGGCTACCGTTCCGGCCTCTAGGCCATGATACCATATGGCATCTCTTCCTTTGAGAGTCATGTTAAAGAACATCATTAAATGTCCTTCATCCTGGATACGACAGTTGAACATCAACTTTTGAAACTCCCTAATGTGAAGCTCCGCATCTTTCTCCACTAACCCATTAAAGATGGGTAGGAGGAAACCTAAGGTTGGCAAATCTGCCATTCCAACAAGTATGGCAATAGGTTGTGCCGCCATGGTAACAACCGGATTCGCTATTGGGGTTTGAACGACCAGGACTATAACTCCACTTGAAGTGGAGGGACTAATCGAAGGGGGCGAAGGACTAGAACTTCCTCCCCCTAACGTACTGTGTGTTGAGCTAGGGTTATTAATACCCTGCCCTTGCAAAGATATTGGGCCACTCCTTTGCAAAGAGTATCTTCTATTTATCTCAACCCGCCGTCTAGCTCCTTCAGCCCTTTCTTGCTTTTGGAGCTCCGGATTTTACAGTCTTGTGAGTCTACCTCAATAATTTCTGGCATACACTAGAGAACAGGTCCCAATCGACCAAAGCGCAAAAAACACCACTCGTATAGGCAACTCCCGACAAATGCACCACCTGTTGGGATCTAAAATGGGCATGACACTGGCTATAGGCACTAGCCAAGCCTCTATAACACTCACAAGACAACCCCGCACAGCCTCTCAGCCAGGAGCGTCCAAGGGACACACTGCCCTAATTGCTAATGTAGATATTGCATTTGTAGTGAACCATAGTCCAACAATTTCCCTTCCTCACTCCTTAGAGGGAGATCCCACACATCTCAATACAATATACCATGTAACACAAACGTAGAAGAAGGCAACCCCTTGGCTAAATGCCATGGCAGAGGATTGGCCCCTCAATGCACTACTCTAACATGAAGAACATATGAACAATGTCCACTCTTATATATTTTGAATGATCCAGGAGATTTGATATTTCCTCACCAAGCTTGGGCCCCAAGAAACTGTTCATCTACTCTACAACTTGAGCTTCCTTACACACTCCACGTAGATCAATGTTTGGAAAACAATTGCAATGCGTCCAAGTTTGATACCATGTTATGCTCAATGCAAGTGTAGATGACCATTGTGCTCAAGCATTTTATCATTAGAAACTAGTTAGGTGAAGTGCAAAGACAACCCTTCAATGATTTTGTAATCGTACGGGCGACGTTGATAGAGACTAGCACCAAATTTCTTCATGCTACTAGTCTCCTTAGTTCAAACGATAACCCATCCTATATGTTATGCACATACCAATAGATCAAAATTTGAATCATTCTCAGCAACTAATCACTTTCACAAACCCTCTTCCCCTCCTACCATTTAGGTTTTGCATTCGTTGGGTAGAGTAGGGTTCATTTTTATGTAATTTTTTCATATAAAATTTTATGAAAACATACTCTAACATAGAAACAAGGCTTGACTAATACTTGATCCTCATGCTCCAGTCTTGTTATACACACATGAACATAAAATGTATTTTTTCCTAATTTTTTAGGCACAAAAACTAATTTTCTCCTTATTTTTCTATTTTTCATTTATTTATTCATAAAAATTATGATAATTAAAAATTAGATTTCTTACTGATCAAGGACACTCAACATCATTTTCATATCCATTTATATCCCATATGATCCCAAAACACTCAACGAAAATCCCAAATTCCATTATTTTTATGAAAACCGCAACTTGCAGGTTTTCCATGTTTTGTGAGAAATTATTATAACATTATATTTTTTTGTTTTCTTTCACATTTCAGAGAGAATATAACATTGAAAACCAAGAACAATCAAAATCAAGCACTTTCTTCAACCATTTCCATAAAACAAAAGAACCGCTCACTTACACATAGAAACCCGTGGGTTTGAGGCTCGTATGTCATGGTCGGGAGGCCCTGACGCTTCTTCTTTGCTGCTGACACACTCTCTTGGCCCGATCTATGATTTCTACCACTCCAACATCATCATTTGCTCTGGATTCTTCATCACACCCCTCCCCTTTCTCTCTTAAATTGATGCATACGAGCAACATCAAAGAGGAGAGAGGACAGAAGACAGAGAGACTAAAAAGTTAGATTTCTCATTTCGTTATGAAGTTGAACAAGATTACAGCCATCATCTTCCTCTTTATGCATAGATGAACAATCTCTCTCTCTCTCTAGAAGATTGTGGATTGAAGAGGCATCAATCGGATTTGGAGAGGATGCAAAAAATTTTGTGCCCCCCTGTCTCATCAGTTTTTTTTTTGTTTAAGCCCTTTTAAATCAAGCTTAAGGTAAAAGCATTACAATAACTAGTTCATGTCCTTTGTGTTCGCAATTCCCGGCAATAAGTGGATATTTTGGTTTTGAGGGGGCAAATGGATAAGGAATCCATCTGGACAAATGGCTTCGTAGCATCAAAATCCATCATTTTGGCCTCCGTCACGCACTTTTCGACTCTCGGATCCAATACCTACTTTATAATTCCAAACCTTGCGGGGATTAAATGGGGAGTCAAATGACCTCCGATCGATGAACCGAGACTTGCATTGGATTCTTGACATTGAAATGCATCTAGAAAAACTCAAGCTTGGCCATTCGCCACCGTTTGATTTTTCATGAAAATTTGGTCTTTGGCAGTTCCCTTGCACTTTCTGCTCCAAAAACAGCCTCAAATGCTTCAAGTACGGCTCAAGCACAACTCAAAATCCGACCCTAAAATTCAAAATAATTACATTGCCTATAAGTATATGTACAATACCTATGCTTTGTGCATATAATGGTTATCTTAAAGCTTGGTCATGGATCTTCCTCATTCTTAACATGCGTTGGTGTGCTTTTTTCACATGCATACAAAATTACCATTTTGATCAGTATATGAAAGCCTTACTCCTTAGCTTTAGGGTAGATGAGTCAACAAAAGCATAGTTTAGTTTTTGGTAGCTTTTTGGATGTGCAAATTTCTTCATCAATGCTATTTTGTTTGCACTCCAATATAAATTTGTTTGTCTATTCAAAGTGACCTTATATCAAGAATCAATGCTTTAAAGTTTTAACACAACATCCTCATATTCGGTGTGTCAAAAAGAGATCTTCCTTAGGGGAGAAGAGGATCATAACATTGAGGCAATCTCAGGCAAGCACTATGTGCTCTCCTTGGTTGGTTGCTCAAAAAAAGTGAAATAAGTACAAGAAAGAAATCAATTTCCAATTGTGGTGTGCTTTAATTTCCTTCTAGGGGATGCTCTATTACTAGCACATTTATCCTATACAGGGGTCTTTTGCACCCTTTGACCTCAAATAGAGGTTGGCAAGGACCTAAAATTGGCTATGTAATTGTTTATTTCTACTTATGCTTTGAAGGTAAGATAGGCATCTATAACTAAAGTGTGTGCAAGTATATGTACAAGACCCATGCCTTGCAATAATAGTCATCTTAAAGTTTGGTTGTGGCTTTGCCTCAAATTTTACTTGCTTTGGCATGGCTATTTCACACTTTCATTGTCTAATAAGCCTTCTTTACACATCATGGAGATACTGCTTAAAATTCTCACCTTGTTGTTGGACGGTCATTCTCTCAAAAATTGGGGTAGGTTTGTCAAAATGAGAGTTGGGAAGGAGTGAGTGTGTGTGCATGTACCCAAGGGGACTAATAATAGATAAGGTAAAGCACTAGGTGTAATGTGCCTTGGAATTGTGGTGGGAAGGGCTAGGGATTGAGGCTATAGGGGACCCTCATGCTTGAGGACCCATAACAGATCCTTGAGGCTAGTGTATAGTGTTTTGTTGTTGGATGGGGGAGGCTTAGAGAGATTGTTCATGTTATCGAGAAATAATTTTTAGTGATAGAGGAAAATATCCATATAATATATTAATTATAAATATAATACCAAGGTTCATAATATGGTGTTAAACACGGTAGAAAGTGATAGAAAAACCAAATCAATTTGATGCTTAGAGCGATCGCTTTTTGGATGTATCATGCCATGTAAGTGAACAAATGACATGTTGTGACCTACGAATACTTAGAATGCCATGATATTGATTCTTTTACATAGGGGTTGGTTAAATTATAAGAAAAATAAATATAAATATAAAAAATAATTAAAATGGAATTATTTACGTTAGGTGGACTATACATTATCTTAAAATGTACACATGGATTTAGTTAGAAGGGTTTGGAAATACATATAGAGAGATTTGGTTACTGGTGAAATCCCTACGGGGATAATTGTGGCTTGAAATAGGATGCTAATCATGATCATTAACAAAAATTTGAGGCTAGTGTGTGGACTTGAAGTAGAGGGGAGAAGCTTGCTATTTGATAGAGTGTGTGGCACTTGGTTTATCACATTTTTGAATATACCGTGTCGCATGAGTAAATAGACAACAAATTTTTAATTAGTGTAGCTTGTATGTAAGTAGGGGGCACGTTTAGGAAATTCTATAGAAGGTTTGTTTAAATTCTAAGAGAAAAAGGTATATGCACAAAGATCCTTAAGCAAAAACTATAGTTTCTACATTAGGGGATTTTATATTACCTCAAAAATGTATATAAGGGATTTGTCTATAAGGGTTTTTATGCATGTGATACATAAATAGCAACTATGGATGAGACATCTAAAGTAACAAAATATTGCAATTTTTGTAGTGACATTTTGAAGAAATCATTAGATTCATTAATTATTGGCCTTAATTGTGTTTAGTGCAAGGATCAAAAGGAAGTCAAAGGCTAGGTTTTCCCTTCTCAAAGCATGACGATTTTGTGCATAGTGAGGAGATTTGTAGTATGGATACCTTAGCCTTGTATGCATGAACATATTAAGTACTATTTCTCTTGGATTTTCCTTTAGCACCCATTTTTGTTTTCCCTAATGTGGTTCATATGAGTCAGCAACAACCAATGCCCAATCAAATTGCTAGGCCAATGGAACGACTGATAGTAGACAATCATGGCTATGTGTCAAGTACTTCTAATATCCTTGGCAAAGTTAAGGATATGATGAAGAACTACACTGACATGATTTTTGAACAATATCGGCAAATAGTTGTTGATGTCAATTTCCTTAAAAAATAATAGAATCTGATAGGAAGGAGACTCCCTGAAGAGGGTGCACCCTCAAAATTTAGTTGTAAATGGTGTGGCAGCCATCACTACCATAGAAATATTCCAAATGTGAAATTTGATATTTGTGGGAAGTTTGGCCATTTAGCTGCCACCTGTTGGAGTAAGATTAGCTCTCTCTAATAAGGTAGTAGACAGCCAGGTCCTGTTAACCATCATGTGCAAGGGAACAATCTTCAGTAAGATGATGGGCCGAAACAAATACTTCAAAGAGGTAAGGCTATTGTAGTGGAGCTCCCTAATGGTAGTGGAGTTAGCCTCATTGAGACTGTACGGGATAATGGCACTGAAGGTTCTAATCTGCGGGCCATTACAAGAGGACCAAAGGGTAGAGAAGGCAACAAAGGGAATGTAAAACCTGTCAATGGAAACCCTAAGCAAGACAACAAAGGGATGGAAGTCCTTAACACTGACATGGAGAAGGGGGACCTTTTAAACCCATAGGGAGTAAAGCTGACACCAAGAAGGATAAGGAGTTGCCAACAAAGGGATGGAAGTCCTTAACACTGACATGGAGAAGGGGGACCTTTTAAACCCATAGGGAGTAAAGCTGACACCAAGAAGGATAAGGAGTTGCCAAGAAAAAAGGCAAAAGCTAAGAAATACAAAAGCTATTCAAAGACCAAAGGAGAGAATGGTCTAGCAAGAGAAGGAGCTCTAGCAAATTATCACGAATTCGATTTGGCAAGATCTCTTTGTGAAGTTAAACTAGACATAGCTGATTAAGTTGTCTCCAAGAGTGCGCAATGAATTTAAAAAGATTCTGTGTACTGGGTATATCGTGGAACCTTTGGGCGGCATAGTGCAAGTAGGAGATGATTGGTGGGAGCATGCTAAAACACATTGCCCAAGGGTTGCAACCTACGTTGATGGAATACTAGTGGATCATGCTATCATAGATACAGGATCATCTATTAACATCATGAGTTCAGAATTAATGGAGAGGCTAGGTCTAGCAATCCAAAAGGACGCCTCCACAATTCTGTGAATGGTTGATGATAGTTTAAGACAACCTAAAGGTTGCATTACCAAAGTCCTTATGACCATTGCTAGTGTGGATTGCACTGTGGACTTTAGGTTTATTAGCTTCGCAGGGTGGCCAAGCTATCAATAATTGTTAGGAAGGCCATGGATCTTGCGATCTGACTGTCAATTGGATATACCTGCTAGTCTGGTAGAGGTACCAATCATGTGCTAGTAGATGCTTACCCTGAGTCTACTCAAAATGAGAGAGCTCCTCTATCCTCTATGGAATTAGAGACATTAGAAGATGTATCTGCTAGTGAGACGTCATCGAGTGATGAATCCAAAGAAGGGTCCACTATAGAGGACATCTATCAAATAACTATGAATGAGCCAGTAGAGCCTCAAGATCAAATAAGAGAAATTGATGTAATTGATTTGGATCTTGGTACGCAAAATGATCTCGACCAACTCAATCCAGACAAAAGGGAGGGCTATGTGTCCCTTATCCAAGAGTTCTACGATATCTTTGCCTGGAGTTATGATGAGCTGAGAGGAATTCCTCCCAACCTAGCTTTTCATACCATTCCTCTAAAGGAAGCTAGTCTTCTTGTGCATCAAAAAGTAAGGTGTATGCCTTTCGAACTGAGGGATGGGCTATTCAAGGAGTTACAGAAATTGTGACAAGCCAGTTTGGTCTTCCCTCTTCAGCACATTGAATGGTGTTTACCTATTGTTATTAGGAAGAAGAAAAATAATCAAATCCGGCTTTGCGTAGACTTTAGAGAGCTGAATAAGCAGGCATTTAATGACTACTACCCATTGCATGTTTTATTGACCAGATTTTGGACCAATTAGTGGGTAGGAAAATATATTCCTTTATGGATTGCTTCGTGGGATACAACCAGATGGTAATTGCAAAAGAAGATAAGTTGAAAACAACTTTCATTACAATCTTCGGTATGTTTGCGTACCATGTGATGACCTTTGATTTATGCAATGCACCGAGTTCATGGCAACGAACAGCAGACAAGACCTTTGGTGACATCTCCCCATAGGAGTTGAAAGTATTTATCAATGACCTGGGGATAGCCACCATAAGAGGAAGGCAGTTGATTATTTTAAGAAACTGTTTTGAGCACTGCATACAATTTTGCATAGCTCTTAACCTACAAAAGTGCATCTTTGGGTGCCTTATGGGCTATTGCTAGGCCATGTGGTCAGTTCAATAGGGATCGTGCGACTGACCTTGAAAAGATCAAGGTCATAGTCACCATGAGTCTGCCACGCACTCCGAAAGAAGTACACATCTTTTTGTCATCTATAGGGTACTACCGGAGGTTCATAAATGCCCTCGCAGAAAGAACATTGCCACTAACAAATCTATTATCCTTTAGCAGTCTATGTATATAGAGTGACCCTTGTAAGGTAGCTTTTGATTATGTGAAATAGGAGCTAGTAAAAGCACCAGTTTTAAAAGCACCTAAAAGGGGCGAAGTATTCTACATATTTTCAGCAGCTACCCCACCATGCATAGTATCAGCTCTACTGTTTAGCCCAAATGTGGGAGGAAAAATGGTATCATCCAATCGCCTTTGCTAGTCAAAAGTTGGGTGTGTCAAAAATCAACTATACAAGTTGTGCCTTGCAATGGTATTTGAGACTGAAAAATTTAGGCACTACATCCTCTATGAGAATGTAGTTTTCTATACGAAGGCGGAAGGAATTAGATTGCTGATGAGCAAGTTACAACCGCCTGATCCTTTAGCAAAGTGATTAATCACTTTGCAGGAATTCAATTATGAGATTAGAAGTAAGCCACTGAAGCTGTAAGGTATTGTGGAATGTCTTATGGATTTCGGGGAGCCAAAAGAGACTTTAGTCGAAGAAAGTGATATTGAGGAAATGTTTAAAATTGATACGGCCTCCATTCCATCCCTCCATTCTATCTTGCTATGCTGCTATCACGCATTACCTATCAACAAGAGAGACTGGAGCAGGTTTATCAAAATCAGAAAAGAGGAAAATTAGACAGCATGCTTTGAAATTTTCCTTGATTGCAGGAACACTATATCGGCAGGGGGTTGATGATATCTATCGTTGATGTGTGATGCCTGACGAGGTTCCATTCATTTTGGAAGAGTGCCATGACTCTGCTTGTGGAGGGTATTTTGCTTGGACGGCTAACTGCCCAAAAAGCTTTAAGAGCTGGATATTGATGGCCGTCCCTTTTCCAATATGCATTCGAGTATATTAAGAGATGCAATACTTGTCAATGACATGACAGTAGGGAGAATAGGAAGTGACCACTTACTCTAATTATGGCTATACTTCCATTCGAGAAGTGGGCCATCGACTTTGTGGGTCCTATTACCCCATCATCTTCTACACAGACGATATATATCATAGTGGCGACTGACTATTTTACAAAGTGGTCTAAAGTACAAGCGACAAGGAAGGATGATGCAAAGGAGACTGTTAGCTTCCTACTAGAGCAGATTATATGCCGATTTGATTTGCCAAAAGAATTAGTATCAGACCATGGAACCCATTTTCTAAACAAGGTGATTAAAATCCTATGGAAAATTAAACACAATAAAACAACTCCTTATAACCCGCAAGAAAATGGGCAATTTGAAAGTACTAACAAGTAGCTTGTGGGCATTTTATCGAAAATAGTGTCCAAAAAGAAGCGAGACTGGGATAAGAAATTATATGTGGTGATGTGGGCATATAACACAATGTTTAAACGATCCACTAGCCACACCCCGTTCAAGCTAGTCTATGGGGAGGAGTGTGTTTTGCCCTTAGAGATTGAGTTGCCAGCTATAAGATTCACAATCAATCGTTCTTTGGGTGATGAGGATGCATTCTTCGAGTGCTTTACAACTCTAACCCACTTGGATGAGGGCAAATTATAGAGTCTTTTGCACCAGGAAGTGACTAAGCATTGTATGAATCAGTTGCATGATTTAAAAGCTAAGAATTATACCTTTAAGAAGGGACAGTTAGTTCTATATTATGATGCACGTAGAGAACTGTTTCTAGGAAAACTTAAGCCCAAATGGGATGGTCCCTACAAGATTGTAAGAATAGGGAAAAATAAGTCCATGGCATTACTGGCTGATCTTGAGGGACTGGAGCTTAAAAATAAGGTTATTCTTAATAAGATTAAACTTTATTATCTCTAAATGCACTAACAAAATAAATACCTTAGAGGTCAATGCGGGGCTGATCAGAAACCTACAATAGGAAATATTGGTTGATGGGGCGGCTTATTCCTTACTTGGAACACCCATACTTGGAGCAACGATATTATCAAGGAAAGCTTATCTGGTGGAGTAAAGGATATAAAGTGATTGAGCAAGAGGATGGATCATTTGTTTGGGAAATCAAAGTCTTCTGTCATCACTGTTTACGAATTCTGACAAGCATCCTTATTATATTCAATGGAGAAGGTGGGATGGAGCCTTTAGTAGAGGTGACAATGGCTGGCTATGTGAACCCATTGTGGATGTACACACTTTATTTTGATGGAGCATCCAGGGGTCCCAACAAGAAAGGGAGTATAGGGATAGTTATTAGAGATCCTCAATATATAGTTGTGATGAAATTAGTTGTTTACCTCGAGGTGGGATTTACCAATAACATGGTGGAATACAAAGCTTTAATCATGGGCCTAAATATTTCTAAGAATGGTGGTATCTGCCAGTTGTTAGTAAAGGGGGATTCCTAATTGGTATTGAACTAGCTAAATGGGACTTACACAGTACGAAATCCCATCCTTTCTATGTATTATTGCACTGCTATGACCATGCTCAACAGGTTTGAGAGAGTGTCTCTTCAGTTGGTTCCACGTTATTGGAATCAATTTGCGGACTCGTTAGCAAACTTTGCTTATGAAGAAGACATTTTCTTCAACTGTAGTCCTAGTTTGGATATCTTTATTAATGATGAGATAGGACCCGGTCCATTATGGGGGCTTTTGCCAAAACATGCCCTATATAGCAGGTGATAATTAGTATGGGTGACGCAAAGAGTGGCTGAGACCCATTTGCCTTTGTTATCTTGGACCCATAGGTTGGCCAAACAAAGGTTATGCATACACCTCTTGCTATTTATGCAGGAGGCATGGGTCACAATCCGATGCATTTAGTTTAGGGCATGAGTCATATTTCCTCCTTGGGATGGAGCATCATGTTGTATATTAGCAAGATTTCAAAAGGGACAAAATATATACGAGTTGTTTTGTTTGATTCCATTAGGCCAAGAGGGCCTGTTTTTGTCAAGTTTAAATGCTTTATTTCTTTCGGCCAAGAGGGCCAATTTTGTTAGGTGTGAATTGTGATATTTCCTTAGGCCATGAGGGCCATATGTTTGTTTGGTGCAGTACATTTAATGGTTTTTTTTTTTTAGTGATTGTATCACACAGGTTGACAAAGTCACTAGAGGGAGCCTTTGTTGCAAAGGAACTTCTTATGGCCATTCCAAATGGCTTCGTCCCCTTTCTGATTTTTTCCCTTAAGTAGATAATGCTATGTGTGTATGTAGGGGTTAATTTCTTTTCGTTTGTTGGGGACCCGCACTCAAGGCGAGATTGGAGTAGTTGTCTACCTTCTGTTAGGACATTGTTAGGCATTAAAGACCTATGCTAGAGGATAGTCCTTGTGACCCTATCATGTTGCCTACTTGCTAGGCAGTTGTTCTAGGAGTCCCTATTAGTGTGAGGCAGTTAGATAAGCGTGCCAAAATATCAAAGAAGAGCAAGTCCTGAGTGTATCTTGAAATAAAAATTACAAAGGTGTGTAAAAAGGGGTTCTAACCCCTCAAAAAGAAAAAAGGAAAAGACAAAGTAACAAAAATTTCCTACAAGTAGTTGATTATCGCCTTGCGAAGGCCTGGTAGGTTCCTGGGGACAAGAGTCACTGGGGCCGCCGATGCCTTGTCTTCCTAAGGGTAGCAGCTAGCCGGAAAAAAAAGGAAGGTTGGAGAAAAAATAAAAGTGAGCATTAAAAAGTGATTAAGTGTCACCTCGCAAGTGCTTGGTAGGTTCTTGGGTACTGAGTTAGGATGTGAGGCCGATGCCCTGTTCTCCTTGGGTCACTCTACGCTCAACTCTCTCCTTTTTACACACCCGAGTATGGAACCTTGGGAACACAATGTGTTACAATAAAATTATAATGACAAGGCTATAGGAGTCCTCGCCCAATAGGAGTCCTGGTCCAGTTGTCCTAAGCTAGGTAGGTAGTTCAAACTACCACTAGGATGACCTCTTTGATAGGCTTTTTAGCCAGTTCGAGTATTTGGTTAAAGACTCGCTCTGGATTTCTATCAAATTATGCTGGGTCTATCCCTTTTGGATTTTCATGCCTTGATTTTATCAAGGGATAGGGTGAGAGCTATTTTTGTGCTTTGTTGATTATAATTTTTGTGGCAGCTTGATGCTTGCTTTGATTGTTGTCTATGCAAATCAGTTCGTGGGATTCAATGGGATGTATTGCCCTATCCTGTGGTCGCCAATGAGAGTAGGATTTTAGGAGCCGATTTTGAGTTGTGCTTGAGCCATGCTTAAAGCATTTGAGGTCGTTTTTGGAGCAGAAAGTGCCCAAGAAGTGCCAAATATCAAATTTTCATGAAAAATCAAACGATGTGGCAAATGGCCGAGTTGGAGTTTAGCTAAATGCATTTCGATGTCAAGAATCCAAAGCAAGTCTCAGTTCATCGTTCGAAGGTCGTTTGACCCCCTATTTAATCCCCATAAGGTTTGGCATTATAAAGCAGCTACTACTGGATTCGAGAGCCGGAAAGTGCGCGACAGAGGCCAAGATGATGAATTTTGATTCTGTGAAGCTGCCCTTCTAAACGGATCTCGAATCCGAGTCCGTTTTTCCCCTTAAACCAAAATATCCACTTGCCAAGAAGTGTGAACACAAAGGACATGAACCAATTATTTTAATGCTTTAACATTAAGCTTGATCTAAAAGGGCTGAAACAAAAAAAAACTGACGAGACAAGGGGGGTGCAAATTTTTGCAAATGATGATGTTGGAGTAGTAGAGATCATAGATCGGGCCAAGAGAGTGCATCAACTGCAAAGAAGAAGCGTCGCACAACCTCCCCACCACAACATACAAGCCTCAAACTCATAGGTTTCTATGCATAAGTAAGCATTTCTTTTGTTTTCTGAAAAATGGTTGAAGAAAGTGCTTGATTTTGATTGTTCTTGGTTTTCCATGTTGAATTCTCTCTTAAATATGAAAGAAAACCAAAAAATATAATGTTATAATAATTTTTCACAAAACACAAAAAACTCGCAAGTTGCGTTTTTTATAAAAATAATGGAATTTGGGGTTTTCGTTGAGTGTTTTGGGGTCATGTAGGATAGAACTGGATATGAAAATGATGTTGAGTGTCCTTGATCAGTAAGAACTCATAATTCTGAATTATCATAACTTTTATGAATAAATAAAGGAAAAAATAGAAAAATAAAAAAATATAGTTTTTGTGCCTAAAATTTTAGAAAAAAAATTCTTTTTATATTCATGAGTGTATAATAAGGATGGATCATGAGGATCAAGCCTCAATCAAGCCTTGTTTCTATGTTAGAGTATGTTTTCATCTATTTTTATATGAAAAAATTACATAAAAATAAACCCTACACCTACCCACCAACGAATGCAAAACCTAAATGGTAGGAGGGTAAGAGAGTTTGTGAAAGTGATTATTTGCTAAGAATAATTCAAATTCTGATCTATTGGTCTATGCATCACATATAGGACGAATTATCATTTAAGTTAAGGAAACTAGTAGCACGAAGAAATTCGATGCTAGTCTCTATCAACGCCTCACGTACGATTATTTGGAAAATCATTGAAGGGTTGTCTTTGCACTTCACCTAGATGGTTTCTAATGATAAAATGCTTGAGCACAATGGTCATCCACACTTGCATTGAACATAACATGGTAATAAACCTGGACACATTGCAATTGTTTTCCAAACATTGACCTACGTGGAGTGTGTAAGGAAACCCGAGTTGTAGGGTAGATTAATGGTTTCTTGGGGCAAGCTTGGTAAGGAAATATCAAATCTCCATGATTGTTCAAAATATATAACAATGAAGATTGTTCGTATGTTCTTCATGTTTCCAATCCTCTCGGTGTAGGAGAGCTGCAGTGGGGCCGCGGCATTCAGTCGAGAGGTTACCTCCTACGTTTGTGTTACATGGTATATTGTACCAAGATGTGTGGGACCTTCCTGTAAGAAGTGAGAAAGGGCAATCGTTGGACTATGATTCAGTACAAACGCAATAACTACATTAGCAATTAGGGTAGTGTGTGATGCCAGGTGGCATATTTCACGGTGGATTCTGTGCCACGGTGGATTCCGTAAACTTTGATGACCGGGGCTCATACACAAAGTGGATTCTTTGTGCGAGAAGTTGATGGGGACGCCTGTCCTTTTCGAGCGTTTCATTAATTTAGTGTGTACATGGGTGATTCCATAGCGGGTGATTTCGCAAAATGCATATTAAATTAATAAATGTTTATGAGTTTAGAGTGCACACTCGTAATAAATTAAGGTTAGGATTTATTTCTAACCAGTTGATTTATTTATGTAGCTGAAGACTGCTAGGTATTCACTTTTGTCGGTTTAATTGTATTATTTTACTAATGATTGTGAATGCTTCAGTTGATGTGTAGAGATAGCAGAAGTGGCGGAGGAAAGCATTGAAGGATAGCGAGTATTCGATTTATGGAGTATATTTTGATGGGCGTATACCTTAGGCATAGCGCCTATATTTTGTCACGCCTATTTATTGAGACGTCAGATATTTATTATTATTTTGTATGCGCATGGGCGCACGATTATGTTATTTCTATTTGGACATTGTATTGGGCGTGACAGATTCTTTGGGCACCGTCCATTAGCTTTATTCCTATTTTGTGTTAAAGCAAACTCAAAAGCTAAAAGCTTGCTATTTTGTAATTTGGGCTATTATTTGAGCTTGAAGATGAATAATACATAAAATACATGCTTTGTGGAGCGCTCACACAAGGCATGGGGGGAGATTGCACCCAATTGGTCTCTTGCTCTTATCGTTCATGCTTTTTACCTTGTAATTTGTGCAAAAAGTAGAGTTCCATTGTTCTTGGGGACCTTCCGGCATTCACTACGCGAGCGTATGGCATCCGATCTGCGCACCAGTGGTATCAAAGCGAAGCTGAGATCAAGAGCTTCCAATCGCTACCCATCTCGTGCGAAGGCGGAGCTCCTGGAATGATCGGGCTCTACAGTCAATCTCGTCGCGAACCGTCGATACAGGCAGATTTCTGGTGATCAAGAACCCCTGTTTCCATCATTGGATCGCAAAGGACCGGTCTGCAGAGGCGGAGGACCACTGCTACATCTTCTTCATCAAGTCGTGGTTATACAGAGATAAGTCATAAACCTCCATATCTTCAAGCTTCAAAATTTAAAGCTTAAGAAGCTTAGCTTAAGCTTTAAGAAGCTTAAAGCTTCCAATTTTTTTTCGTGGGGTATCAGAAGACGTTGCGGAATTCTCGGCGCTGAAAAAAAACGCCCCCCCTCTCCCCACGATTTTACGTTTGATCAGTAAGCTTTAAGCTTATTTACCAATGCTCCAAGTTACTTAAGTCTTACCATTCAGCAAGTACTGCAAGTCTGCAAAGTTCAAATTCAGCAAGTTCTGTAAGTTCTTTCAAGTCAAAGTTCTGCAAGTTCCATAAAGCAAGCAAGTTCTGCAAATCAACAAACTCTGCAAGTCACATTAGTCTGGTACTCAGCAAGTCAGACAAGTCAATTGGAGTCAAAACTGACTTATGTCTAAAACTCATAGAAGGACTGTTCCTGCACAGAAACTCCGAACTGCAAAGTTGTTCATTGGAAGGTACTCTACCCATACGCAGGTTTGCTGAAGCATTTTCAGCATATGAAGAAGGATAAAACACAGATTTTTCGAAGATTGTGAAAGCCACACCCAAAACAACATAAGCCTTGTATTCCCGAACTTGAGCTACGCTCATCCCGCTAACTTGATTTTGAGTGAGAAAGGTCTTTTGAGTTTTGCAGGATGACGGAACCACATATGGATGATCTTATGGCTGAAGGCGACCTACCTGAACCTACGATGGAGCAAAAGTTGGATTTAATTATGATGCAATTGGATGAAGAACGAAGGGCTAGGCAAGCATTGCAAGTTCAATTGGCAAATTTACAAAGATCGTCTACCGACAAAGAAGAACCTCAATCTGAAGATCTTATCCGACGTACCATCGACGCAACTCTCGAAGCTCAAACCATCCGCAAGGAATCAAAGATAAGTAAAAGATGTTTCAAATTCCGTACTTTCAATGGCATACGAGAAGGAAAAATTGTTCTTGCATTCATTAGTCAATTTGACGACTACTTTCATGAGGAAACCTATGCAGAAAAAGATAAAATCAAGTGTGTCACTAATCATTTAGTGGACAAAGCATCTCTTTGGTGGACTGTAGTACGCAAGAGTATAGATTGTCCCGCTACCTGGGAGAATTTCAAGAAGAAGTTCATGCAGAATTTCCTTCCTCCACAATTTCATGAGAAAGCCATTAAGCAATGGAATCTTCTTCAGCAACGCGATCGTGAGCCTATTCCTCAGTATACAGAGCGTTTTTGGAATGCACTACTCCAGCTACCCATGCTTGAAGATGTACCTGAAACGACACACAAGTGCAAGTATATGTCTGGACTCCTTGGACATTACTACGCTGAAGTTAACATGTTCAAGCCTGCTACTCTTGAAGACGTCATTTCACTAGCTCACAACACTGAAGACAAGCTGCGAGGTAGAGACAAACGTCCACAGCAATTCCAAGCCAATGGTAACTCTGGATCTAAACAATTCAATTCCAATTTTAGAAGATTTAATCCAAGTCGTTTCTCTTCATCATCTTTCCGTAAAAATTGGGCAAAACCACCTACATTACCAACCAATGTCAATCAAAATTCCAAGCCTATTCCACAGCCAAATCCTAATGTACCTAGACTTCCTGCCATTGCAAACAATGTAACCAAGCCAAGCCAATAGTATGCTATAAATGCCACCAGCCTGGACATCTAGTAGCAAATTGCCATTCGAAGAAGCCACCTGCCCATATCAACTACCTTAGAGCAATGGACGATGAAGAACATGAAGATATGCCTGATTTTACAGAAGATGAGGTTCAATGAATATTAATTTTCAAGGAAAACCTATTACATTGTATGGTATGCATGCATCTAATGTTTTTCCACTGCTTTCGCATACTCAAGCTAAACATGCATTACACAAGAGTAGTAAATCCTATCTCATTTGGGTGAATGAATTGCAAGTAAAAGAAAATCATATGCATCCTAGGCATAAAGAATTTCTTGCACATTTTAAAGACTGTTTTGCCGAAGACTTACCACCTGGTTTACCTCCTTCACATCCAGAAGACCATAAGATAGATTTGATTCCTGGCACACAACCACCTTGCAAAGCACCATATAGGCATAACCAGATAGAGCAAAAAGAAATTCAGAGTCAAGTTGAGGAATTACTAAATAGAGGATTGATTAGACCTAGTAGTTCTCCATTCGATGCACCTGTTCTGTTAGTCAAGAAAAAGAATAATACCTATCGTATGTGCATTGACTATCGAGCTTTAAATAAGATCACTGTAAAGAATAGGTATCCCATTCCTAGAGTTGATGACCTTATGGACAAACTACAAGGATCTGCTATATTTAGTAAAATAGACCTTAAGGCTGGTTATCATCAGGTGAGACTAGATACGTCAGACATATTCAAGCCTGCATTTCGAACACAGTTTGGTCATTAGGAATTTCTAGTGATGCCATTTGGATTGACTAATGCACCTGCTACGTTTAGTAGAATGATGAACCGTATATTTTTGCAATATCAGTATTGTGTAATTGTCTTCTTTGATGATATTTTGGTGTTTAGTCAAAATGAGAAAGAACATTATGAGCATTTGTCATTGGTTTTCCAATTACTAAAAGATAATCAATTGTATGCAAATCCTGAAAAGAGTGAATTCTTTAAAACAGAAATTGAGTATTTAGGTCATATTGTATCATCTGATGGAATTAAAGTTGATCCTAAGAAAATAGATGCAATATTGAATTGGCATGTACCTAAAAACGTGCATGAGTTACGCTCATTCCTTGGTCTTGCTAGTTTTTATAGGAAGTTTGTACGTAATTTTTCATTACTTGCTTTACCATTGACTAAACTTCTGAAGAAAGGAATTGTCTATCATTGGTCCGAAAATCAACAGAAATCCTTTGACTTATTGAAACATGCATTAACCCATGCCCCTATCCTACAGTTGCCTAATTTTAATAGACCATTCTTTCTAGTAGTGACCGATGCTAGTGGATCAGGAATAGGAGCTGTACTTATGCAAGACAATCATCCTATAGCCTATTCTAGTTGTAAGTTGAAACCTTCTGAACTGAAATATTCCACATATGACAAAGAACTATTAGCTGTTGTACAAGCATTAAGACAGTGGAAACACTACTTAATGGGTTCAGAATTCATGATTAAGACCGATCAGCAAAGTATTAGACATGACCGACATATCAAATGGGCATCTTTTATCCAAAGTTTTCATCCTATCATTCAATATCAACCCGGAAAAGAAAATGTAGTGGCTGATGCATTAAGTAAAAGACGTGTCATTCATAATATTTCTGTTATATCTTTTGATTTTTTGATTGCTATGAAAGATACTTATCATCAAGATATTACTTTTCATACTGATTGGAATAAATTAGTTCAAAATAACTTGATTCCTATTGATTCATTGTCATATAATGATGGATTTATGTTTTATGAAAAGAGATTGTGTGTTACAATTCCATTCCGATCTTTTGTTTTCAATGAGATTCATTGTCCCCCATATCAAGGTCATAGAGGTATCATATCTACTTTACGAACATTAACTGAAGATTTTTATTGGCCACATATGGACACTAATGCATCTAACTTTGTTTCTGAATGTTTGATTTGTCAAAGAGTTAAGAGACATCATGGTAAACAGTATGGATTACTTATGCCTTTGTCTATTCCATCTAAACCTTGGGAACAAATTTCTATAGATTTTATTACTGGTTTACCTAATACTAAATCTAACCATGATATGATTTGGACAGTAGTAAATAGATTTAGTAAACAAGCATATTTCATTCCATGTAAGAAAACTTTAACAGCATCACAGGTAGCACAGTTATTTTTGAAAACTGTTTTCACTAACCATGGCTTACCAAAAGTTTTTTTTCAGATCGTGATTCTAGATTTTGTAACAACTTTTGCATTACCCTATTTGCTAACCTAGGCACAAAGATTGATTTCTCATCTGCATTTCATCCTGAAACAAATGGACAAATAGAAGCCACTAATAGCACTATTCTAGATCTCTTATGTGCATATACTATTTCTAAACCTCAAACATGGGACACACATTTGCATTTATTACGGTTTGCATATAACAATACACCACACACATCTACAAAGAAAGCACCGTTTGAAATTATTTATGGATATAGATTATCTGCACCTGTTGCATCTTTGTCAAATAGAATTCAGAGTGCTAATGATATTGCTAGTATGCATAATACTATTTTTGATGAGGTGAAAGACATGATTGCCAAAGCCCAGCAATCATATACCGAACAAGCCAATAAGAAAAGACAAGCAATGAATTTTAAACTTGATGACTATGTTTGGTTGAGAATAGAAAAACGTAGACTACAAAGTGTAGATAGACACCTAGTTGTCAAATTAGCCCCTAGATTCTATGGACCATTTGGGATAATTCATAAAATAAATGACAATGCATTCAAGTTAGAATTACCACCTCATTGGAAAATTCACAACACATTTCACATTAGTTTATTAAGACCTTTTAGAGGCCAATTACCTGTACACCCTGTTTATGAAAACCCACCTTTGTTAGAGGAAGAGACTGAAATACTTGAACCAGAAGCTATCATAGATACTGACTTTATGACCACTAGAACTGGCCGAAGATATTCTAGATATCTAGTTAAATTTAAGAACCATCCTGTAGAGGAAGCACAATGGATGCACGCTAGAGACTTAAATGCTTTCCCCACTCTGTTAGCTCCACATTGAGCTAATAGCAATTGAGGTCAATTGCTATCCCACCCCGGGGGTATGATGCCAGGTGGCATATTTCACGGTGGGTTTCGTGCCACGTGGATTCCGTGAGGTTTTACGGTGGATTCCGTAAACTTTGATGACTGGGGCTCATACACAAAGTGGATTCTTTGTCCGAGAAGTTGATGGGGACGCCTGTCCTTTTCGAGCGTTTCATTAATTTAGTGTCTACATGGGTGATTCCATAGCAGGTGATTCCGCAAAATGCATATTAAATTAATAAACTTTTATGAGTTTAGAGTGCGCACTCGTAATAAATTAAGGTTAGGATTTATTTCTAACCAGTTGATTTATTTATGTAGCTGAAGACTGCTAGGTATTCACTTTTGTCAGTTTAATTGTATTATTTTACTAATGATTGTGAATGCTTCAGTTGATGTGTAGAGATAGCAGCAGTGGCGGAGGAAAGCATTGGAGGATAGCGAGTATTCGATTTATGGATTATATTTTGATGGGCGTATACCTTAGGCATGGTGCCTATATTTTGTCACGCATATTTATTGAGGCGTCGGATATTTATTATTATTTTGTATGGGCATGGGCGCACGATTATGTTATTTCTATTTGGACATTGTATTGGGTGTGCCAGATTCTTTGGGCACCGTCCATTAGCTTTATTCCTATTTTGTGTTAAAGCAAACTCAAAAGCTAAAAGCTTGCTATTTTGTAAATTGGGCTATTATTTGAGCTCGAAGATGAATAATACATAAAATACATGCTTTGTGGAGCGCTCACACAAGGCATGGGGGGAGATTGCACCCAATTGGTCTCTTGCTCTTGTCATTCATGCTTTTTACCTTGTAATTTGTGCAAAAAGTAGAGTTCCATTGTTCTTGGGGACCTTCCGGCATTCACTACACGAGTGTATGGCATCCGATCTGTGCACCAGTGTGTCCCTTGGACGCTCTTGGCCGTGAGGCCGTGTGGGGTTGTCTTGTGAGTGTTATAGAGGCCCACTGCTAGTGCTTATAGCAAGTGTCAAGCCCATTTTAGGTGCCAACAAAGACCTTCATTTCATGAAATAGTGGGCCTAGGGTATGCCTAGTGCATGAGAAATCCAGTTGTTAGAAAAAGTTGAGCAAGAGAAATCTATCCAATCCTCTAGTTTCCTTGTAGATTGAATAGCATGAAACCTTTTTTAATGTCAAAAGGTTCTACTATTAAATTGCTTTCAAAGTTCCTAGGAGGTAATACATAGCATGCAAAACAATCATTTGAAACTATATAACACAAAGATCATCACAAGGTATCATCTAAAGATAAAGAAGCATCTTTTGAAGAAAAATATGTATAATACATATATATTCTACTCTTTATCTAAATCTCTATATAAGTTGGAGACTTCATCACATCTTTTGAACAATAATGCCTATCATAATAATCATATTCCTCATCCTCGTGCTCTTCCAGAAGGGGGCTTGAAGACATGGAAGACTACTTCTTCATGTGTTCTTTTCCATGATAAATGATAACATGCAAAACAATCATTTGAAACTCCATCACCACAAAGCTCATCACAAAAGGTGTCATCTAATGATTAAAAAAGTGTCTTTTGAATAAAATATATACATAGTACATATATATTTTACTGTTTTCTAAAACCAAAATATAAGTTGGAGATTCTATCACATCTTTTGAATAGTGATGCCTATCATAATAATCCTATTATTCATCCTCAAGCTCATCCAAAAGGGGATTGAAGACATGAAATACTTCTCCTTAATGCAATCTTTTCCATGCAATAAGATCGATAGTCCTTCACAATTGTCTTCCTAACCAAAATGAAAGAAAACTATCTAAGGCTTGCTTGTTTAGAAAAAATGTCAAGATATTTCTTTGATCATAGTTTACATTAATACCCCAAATATTTTTGCTTCTAATTCTTACAAAATACCCAAACATTTGATCTTATAACTAAAAGGAAGGCCATGCCAATGTCTTCCTAAAATTAGAGGAAAGAATCCAACAATATTTATTGGATTTAGGGTTGTAGGAATGCACATTATTGGACTTAGGTTTGCAAGAAAGTGTACACAAAATTTGGAGAAGAAGCAAATTGAAAGAGGAATACACTAAAGTGTATTCAATAGTATCAATAGAGAATATAGGCATGAATAAGTATGGCCTAAACTAAATAGGCATATATAGAAAGTCAGGGAAAGACAACCTACTAGAGAGGGGGGGGAATGCCCTAGTGATCCTAAGTGCATTCACACACATCACTATCAAAATATGGTAAGAAATCCCCCCTCAAAGTGATGTGGTGAAAAAGAGCTAGTTTTGTATATAGGGAAGCGTCAAGCCTAATGGACTATGCTCAATCCCAAAGGGGAGTAATCCCAAAGCTTTATGGAAAGCTTTGAACTTCTACATGTATGGAATGCTAGATTCAATGCAACTACCAATTGACTTTAATTGTCAATATGAAGATAGCAGTGGTAGATGACACTCCAATATCCAAATTAGGTGAAATATATATGAGGCAAACACACTCAACTATAGTTGTGAAAGCTACCTTATTCTCAACTTCACAACTAGAAGTGGGCATAGTGGGCTACTTCTTACTCAACCATGATATGCATGAGCTACCAAGCATGAAGGAAACACCACTTTTAGATACACAGGTGTCATAGTAGTGACCAAGCCATTCATAATCCAAAATACCATGAAAATTTAGAGATAATGATACCCCCTTTAGGATAAAAAATCCCAAGGTGAAATATATATGAGGCAAGCACACTCAACTGTAGTTGTGAAAGCTATCTTGTACTTAGTTTCACAACTAGAAGTGGGCATAATGGACTACTTCTTAACCATGATATGCATGAGTTGCCAAGCATGAAGGAAACACCACTTTTTGATACACGTGTTGTAGCTGCCCAATCTAGTCATAATCCAAAATACCATGTAAATCTAGAGATAATAATCCCCCCTTTAGGATTAAATATCCCAAGATGCCAAGTACCACTCAAGTAGCACAATATATACTTCACTACCTGCTAATGCTTGGTGATCATAATCCAAAATACCACGTAAATCTAGAGATAATGCTCAACCATTTAGGATAAAAAATCCCAAGGTGCCAAGTACCACTCAAGTAGCACAAGATATACTTCACTACCAGCCAATGCTTGGTGTCTGAATTGTGTATAAACCTACTCAACTATGGCACTAAAAATCTCTCTCTCTCTCTCTCTCTCTCTCTCTCTCTCTCTCTCTCTCTCTCTCTCTCTCTCTCTCTCTCTCTCTCTCTCTCTCTCTCTCTCTCTCTCTCTCTCTCTCTCTCTCTCTCTCTCTCTCTCTCTCTCTCTCTCTCTCTCTCTCTCTCTCTCTCTCTCTCTCTCTCTCTCTCTCTCTCTCTCTCTCTCTCTCTCTCTCTCTCTCTCTCTCTCTCTCTCTCTCTCTCGTGTCTATTGAGCCACATCCATATGATGGATGAAGGATGAAGGAAGTAAGTTTTTTTGTGCACATGTAGTATTGAGGGAGTTCATCTAGTGCCTTGCCCTTTATATATGCCCACCTTATGAACTGTGGCATGTCTAAGAAAGACCTTTTACACTTCAAATATTCATTTCTGCTAAAAGACAAGTGTTCACTTATATACTTAATTTGGTTGTGTAGGGTGGAGATTTGTAAAGAAATATAATTTACTACTCATTTTTCTTACATTTTATTTGTTGGCATATACAACAGGTACAAGGAGCTACCTTAACTATTTGGTCTATTAAATCTTTGAGAGTTGGTTCAACCTTTGGTTTGCCAAGAATGGAAAAGTTGTGAGCCATACCATGTGCTCCATTCTTATGGTTCCTCTTGTAAGCTTCCTATGCTTGAGAGAATTTATGGTATTCTACTCCCAAGTGTCCCAATTCATCACAATGGAAGCATATGCATGTGACCATTTTTACCGCATTCAAGGTAATTTGAGCATTCGATCTCACCCTTTTGACCCCTTTCATCTAATCAAAGTCCCTCATGTTCCCATCACCATGCACCATGCCTATCAAGGATTAATCTGTATCATAGGATGGGTCATAATATTACCTAAATGACCAAAGCCCCAATGGTTCTCATATTGCCATAAGGGGAAACCTTCCTCATACATTTGACCTCTCTTCTAATGTCAGTCTACATTCTAAATGGAAATTAACTAGCAAGGTGGAAGCCATGATGACAAGACTTAAGGGCAAGTGCATGTCGACAATAGTCCCATATCATCCATATTCATATGATGATTCATATTTCAGTCACATCCACAAACAACCATATCCGAGCATAAGTAGCAAAAATAGAAATTTTCAATTAAAGTAACCCGCTTCTAAACACACCATTCTAAAAATACTTTTGTGCCCATACAAGAGCATACTCAGTATCATTGCAAGATCCCCACCTTGGTACAAAGCACAATCATAAAAGCATTGAGTGCCCCTTGAGAAACGCATGCCTTATTTACAACTTTACCATCTAAGTTATCTACACCAACTTGGGGATTTAAGCATGTTTCTTAAGCCATCATTATTTACATATGATAAACAATCCTCTCCTCTAACAAGAATTTAAGTACTCACGGATCCCTATCTTAAATGATAGCACCTTATTATAATCACAATGGACAATTCAAGAATCATAACACCATCGCATGATCATCTTTCGACAAGTCTATGTATACTCAAGAATGCCACAGATGCCTACTATAGAGGAATTGTCCCTCCAAAATTCATGACAAATTATATAACTATGGATGAATGGGTGTGAGATATAACAAGAGTCCCAATGAGAGGTTGGCATGTCATCCATTGTTTTCAAACCAATGGAGAGTTGTTTTTCAAACTTTTAATATAATCCCAACACCTTAGTTTTAGCATCGCATGCTACAGGTGGTATGTAACAAGGCATGGGTTTTTGGAGGTCAATTTTGTATATATATAGACAAGAGAATGGCACACTTTCTTGGATTGGAATGTGGGTTGTGGTGACCTTGTATCAATACCATTCTCAAAGACAAATCGTATGCTTGTATTGCTCTACAATAGGTATAACTATATCATTGCTAAGTGCTAATCAAGAAAACAACCATCTCTTATCACCTCTCCTCATCAACCTAGGATTTCTATACATCTCTTAAACCATTGAACAATCTACCTCTCTAACAAGGAAATGAAATCATACAATTTTGTATTAGTCTTAGGTCTCTTGCCCTTTGTTTGTCCCATTCTAGGGAATTCTAAGGCTTTCTCTTGAAAGGGATAGAATAATATCCTTTAAGTCTCTCGATATCTATGTCACTAAGATCCCATTGTGAAAACAATGGATTTCAAGAAGACAACCATTTTATATACACTCCTTGTTACCTAAACCCCCCACCCCCCTCTTCCGTGGGGTTGAAATACATTTTGTACTCTAATATTCAAGGTATCTCATGAATGATCCTTTATTTCTAACAACGTAGGTGTGTATCGCTTGTGGTCTTTTATAGTTTCACAGCTTTGATGCTCTTCCTTTTTGTGTTAGGATCTAATCTAGGAAGACTTAATAATTGCCTTAGATTCAAGAGGGCTAATTAAATCTTAGGTTCTAGATAGGGACATCTAACAATTTAAGTTATTATCCCCTAGACGAAAACTTGTTAAGATCTTACAAATGATTGAAGATAGTAACTATACCTAGTCCCCTAGTCCACTTCATTTTCCAATTTTTTATTACTAAAGTAGTTTCTCGAGTTTGATTTAGAGTTCTTGACTTTTACTTCTTGGATGTCCAATATCAGATCTTCTAGTTCTTGCACATCCTCATAATTATGCAAGAATGAGCTAGTCAATTGAGGAGACCATTATTGGTGCGTTTTTATATCCACACATAGACTAGGATTTTCAAGAGTGTTTGTGACTAACAAATTTCGTAACACCACCCTAGCAATTTCAAGGGACACTTTAGAGGAGTGTAATACCCTTGACTAATTTATAAAAATAACTTTGCTTATCTTCACAACATTTTTCTTTATTTTTTTTGACAAATTAAATAGTACTATTGGTCTAAATAAAAGAATGGAACAAGCATGATCCTAAGGTATGAGTTAGATTATCTAGTTACTTGGAAGTTGGGGCTTACCACAATTAGGTTAGTCTTTGGAATGTCTTCTTAAGTAGGATTTGGAGTCCTTATATGCCTCCTAGGTGCCATAGAGCCCCACAAGTTGCTTGCACTCTTCCACCTTATCTCTTTAATTGACTCTCTCTTCATCACTACCCTCTATCTATCATCTTATCTCCTCTCTCTCTCTATACCCTCACTTGCTCTATTATCTCTCTTCTCTCTTTTCTCTCTCTCTCTCTCTTTCTATCTCTCTCTCTTTTTCTCTCATTCTCTTCCTCTTGTTCTCTCTCCTTTTATGTACGAAGGGTGAGGGGAAAATATGATCTCTCTCTCTCTCTCTCTCTCTCTCTCTCTCTCTCTCTCTCTCTCTCTCTCTCTCTCTCTCTCTCTCTCTCTCTCTCTCTCTCTCTCTCTCTCTCTCTCTCTCTCTCTCTCTCTCTCTCTCTCTCTCTCTCTCTCTCTCTCTCTCTCTCTCTCTCTCTCTCTCTCTCATTTCCACTACTACTTCCCTTAAATACTCTCTCTTTGGCCCCCCTCCCACTAGTACCTTAACATTCTTTCTCTTCTTACTAATCCAACACTATACTAATCTCACTTTCCCATGCTAACAATGATCTATGAGTGTCCTACTCACCAAGGATATTATTATCACCTTCTCTAAGTTTGGATATGGTGTATTTACAATTAGGATATTATCGTTACCTTCTCTATTACCCACATGATGTTAAAAACTTTGTTGGGAGACCCTATAGCCAATTAGGACGAGTTTGTAGGTTGATCATAATGAGGTGGAGCTTCTCCTTGCAAGGGTAGACCCAAGTACTTCTAGGCCACAAGTTCAAATATTCTATGGGAGTTTTGGATGGATTTGCCTAGGTACATCCCTTGATGGACTACCAAAAGTTGTGCTATCAAGGATTCATAAGGTAGGCTATTTACAATTAGCTAATAAGAAAAATCATGCATTGTGTGATTAACATCAATATATTAAGTTGGCTTTATGGTGATAACGACCATGTATTTGCCAATCAAAATATTCCTACCAAGTTGTCTTTTAGATGATTCAAACACTTATAATGAGGCTATTTTTATAATATGAATTGGCTTAATAAAGGTAGGTACACCAAGTTTCCTTTAAGATGACTCTAACATGTATAGAGAGGCAAGGTGAAACCACTTATTGGTAGTACCATATGCTCCATTGTTAAACTAAGAATGCCCTTTGTAGATAGTCCATATAATTTAATAAACAATACTATTGACTTTCTCATGTTCATCATATAGTTGAACCTAGAGAACTTGTGCCATATCTATGGATGATTTTTTATCATTTCTAAATAAGACTATAATGTATTATGCGATCTCCAACATCTTCATTTTGTAGTATTATGTTAGTGCTATAGGATGATCTACCATGAATAGTCTTCAAAATATTAGAAAGAGTTGGATTCACATCAAAAGTAAGATCTAGAAAGCTTCCATAAAAGGGGATTGAGATCTCCCTCTTTCCTCCATAAGTTTTTTTTAATTATCTAATTTCCAAAGCATACTACAAAACTATGGGAACATATATATGTAGCTTTATGTTATTAATCCATTATTGCATAAGGGTTCGTATACATTCTTTAGGTACAACACATACACAATCAAACATTGGAAAACTAGTCCTTACAATCAAACATTGAAAAATAGTTTCTTTTCATTAGGATTTAGTTCCTTTATTATGATCCTAGCAAAGATCTTGACTTTCACAAATCCATTACAATCTCTAGTGGCAAGATTTTGAAACCCTCAAAGTTGTTCCACCTCTTAACTAGTATTTGAGGTCATCCATTCCTATCTAAGAAATGGGAAACACAAAGTTCTACATCCCTATCATGGTCTTTTGAGGGATTTACTAGGTTGTGGCCCCTCTAAGCTCCTCTACCTAAGGTGATAAAGAAACAACATGCTTTTCCATAAAGCCATTACAATCTCAACAAGGACTTTGGAACCCTCAAGGTTGTTCGACCTCTTCATCAACATGCAAGGTCATCCATTCCTATCTAGGAAATGGAAAACACAAAGTTCTACATCCCTTTCATAGTCTTTTGAGGGCCTTACTAGCTTGGGGACCCTCCAAACTCCTCTTCCTAAGGTGATGAAGAAACAACATGCCTTGCCTTTTTCACCACTTAGCTCTCAACTTTGGATACCAAGAAGTATCCTTTTGGTTTTATCTCAATTACTATTCCATTTCCATTGGTGCTTGGATGAGTGCAACTACAATGTCGCCATTGGTCCCGCAAGTCTAATAACAACATATACTCTTAAATCTTCTTATTAATTCACAAGCAAAACCATAAAGCAAGCATTCCAAAGCAATGAATACAATACTTTCTAATTAGCAACAATCTCAACTAAAGGAATCCTTTCAATTTGAATAAAATGAATACCTATAAGAGTTTGCATCCTTGATGATGTCTTCTAGGTCTATTGATGGGTCATCCTCCTCAAGTTCTCAAGCGCCTTCTTTCGATGGCCTACTTTCCTTTGTAGCATCTTTTAGGGCCATTGGTTTGGAGTAAGATAGAGCTTCTATGAGGTTATGGAAAAGAGAGAAGAAGAAGCTAGATGGATTTTGGCAAAGCTTCCACATGATTATAGAAAATAGGGAAAAAGTTAGGCAAATTATGGTAGAGCTTTTGCATCATCATAGAAGAGAGGGAAGAAATTATGTGGATTTTTGCAGAGCTTTCGTGTAGTTATGGAGAAGAGGGGAAAAGCTCAATGGATCCCAACATGTACCACATGATTATAGAGAGAGGGAAAACCCTTGTTCAATTTTGGCAAAGCTTCCACACATGATCATGGAGAACATGGGAAAAAAAACTCAATGGATTTTGACAAATAATCCATGAGATAGCTAAAGAAAGAAGAGAAGTTGAGAGAGAGAGAGAGAGAGAGAGAGAGAGAGACTCCCTCTAGCTTTGCTTGTATAGAGTGGTGTCTTCTCTAAGAAGAGTTTTATCTCTCTAAGGATCACCATGGATTATT
This sequence comes from Lygodium microphyllum, assembly GCF_053477565.2. Taxonomy (NCBI): domain Eukaryota; kingdom Viridiplantae; phylum Streptophyta; class Polypodiopsida; order Schizaeales; family Lygodiaceae; genus Lygodium; species Lygodium microphyllum. The sequence continues at coordinate 80,812,874 of NC_141139.1, forward strand.
TATATAAAGAGAGAGGATAGGCTCACCTTGGGCTTGAAGCTAGCTATTTTGAGTGCTTTTTAACGTAGGGACTACATGTGTTATACAAACAAGCAGTTCAAAAAATTTCAAAATGCATCCCATTTGCACTCATGTACATCATGTGTCAAAAAATTATTACACACAAACTTTTGATCTAGAACTTGAAATTAAAAATTTGTGCTAAGCATTGCAATCGCATCAAAAAGCTCTATGATTGTATTACTTCATTATAAGTTGTTAAGTACTTTACAAAAATGCAAAATTCAATTCCCATGTTTTGCCATCAAGAATTCATATCAATAAAAAAAGGTATTCAATATCCCTAAATGTTTTTTAAATAATGTATGTGAAATATATTAAATAAAGGAAATGATATATACATCAAGCACCATATATGGGTTTTTAAAATGTCCTTTAGACTCTTTTAAGGCTATTGTGAAAGGCTTTGAAAGACTTATCTTTGCTACAAAAGGATTTTAACTTCGAATATTTTACCAAAGATCTAATGGCATCATCAATCTAGCTGAGGACCTGAATATGTGGTTGTTCCTACATAGCCAAATAGCCATGATGGCTAAAGCACAAACCACATTCCACAACTTCATTATGTAGTCATCTCTGCCACTCTTTTTACCAAAGAGGATAAGCTTGGGATCATACTTTCATTGAATCCTCCCTTTTGAATCCACTCTTGGAGCTTCCCTCAGAGTATTTTGTTTTCTCTAAATCCCCAAAAAAATATGGCAGCTTCAGTCTCGCTACAACAAAGTCCATAGAGTGGGGATACTTTGAGGGTTTTTGTGCATAAAATCATGAGTGGGGTACTTGTTCATTATAGGAGTCTTCACAGGGAAAATATAAGCTTTCTTGAGGGGGTGGCTTTCTAGATCCTCCTAACTCTCTTGACCCATGTGGACAATTTTGTTCTAGGGTGCCACTTGCTCTAGTAAGTCGCAACTTTAATGATCTATTCCTTAGAAATATTTCTAAATTCCTTGGTGCTCCTCCACTTCCATGGAGCCCTACCTTTGACCAATGCAAGGAACTTTCAAGGGTTAGCATTCTTGATGATGACAATGGACATATGCCAATCTACTCTAACCTTGTCCAATTGACATTGCAAAAAGTCAACCTCTCCTTCATTGAGATTAAAGTGTGTCTTGATTTGATCTAGCTCATGGAAATAAAGATTTCTACTATCCCATACGTCTTTCCATCTGATCATACCTTTTTTGGATATGTTGTAGGCAGGGTTGATCCACACCTCCATGGGGGTGACCAAGTCCTCAAAGGCAAATCTACAACTCCATACCACCAAACTTAACATAACATCAAACCTCAATCAAAAATCAATATAAGCTTCTAAAATACATTCAATCCATCCTAAAACACCTCAAGCACCATTGAAACCCATCAATTCCATCACAAAATCCATTATTCAACACCCAAAAAACAACAAAAATCAACAAAAAATCCAATCATTTCAATATTCAACACCTACCCACTTGGCCTCCTTAAAAAGTTCTTGCCACATAATGACTATTCTTTGGGCAACCTTTGAGTGAGAAATCTTTATCATTGGGCTTGATAGTAGAGGATCCATCCAATGCAGCCATTCCAACTTTGACTTTGCAATTGATGCCTTTACTAACCATCCTCTTAAGGATTTTGGCCCAAGGTTGGCTATGCTCCATTCTCTAAAAGAAACTAAAGATGAGAGCTTTAGACATCTCTACCAACCTAGTGATTCCAAGACCACCTTTGGCCTCAGATGCCAAGATTAGTGACCATGGGATAGATCTCCATCCTCTTTTTCCATTAGCTTGGTCCCACAATGCCCTTGCAAAGGATCTCTCAATCCCTTCCCATGTGGTCTAAGGAGCATGGCAAGAAATATTGCCAAGGATGCTAGCATCACTTTGATGATGACCATCAAGCCATGCATGTTGACTAGCCTGCTCTTCCATAATTCGAACTTGGGTTGTATTTTCCTCTTGAGCAACTCCACTCATTGCTTCATGGTACCCGAAGGTAATCCCAGTATATGAACAGGTGGTTGTGGTCAATTGTCAATTTGGAGGATTCTCATGCCCAAGATATAGGAGCTCAAACTTGGAGGAGATAATAGTTGAACCTAAAAGATTACCAAAGGTGTTATACTCTTCCATAAGGACTTGGGCTGATTGTCTTTCCACTAGGACAATATTTGAGTTATCATCTCCAAAAAATTGAGACACAATTTGTTTAGTGTTAGGTATGGGAATCCCCTTGACGAGTTACCTCTAGCTTTTCAGTTATATGTTCTTTAGGAGGGGATCCAATCCTATGAAAAATGGTAGGGGGGGCAAAGGGCAACCCTACCTAACTAATCTTTTCAATTTGCAAGGCTTTGAGTAAAGCCCCTTCACCTAGACCACCACAGAGGCATTAGTAAAACGATTCACCATTGCTATGAAAGTGGGTCATAATCCCATAGCATGAATCACTACAAGTATGAAGTCCCAACTAATCTTATCATAGGACTTCCCAAAATCCATATTGCTTACCACAAAGTCTTGGTCAAGTGAGAGCGGCAAGTCAATAGACAAACCAAGATTAAGCACCGCATCATGAATTTTTCTCCCTTGCACAAACTCATATTGTTGCAAATGGATGAGTCTCCCTAGGAGAATCTTGATTTCAACTTGACCCTTTTGCATAGTGTTATGAGGAAATGCTCCACTAATCTAAGCAAACCATGCAAATGAGAATCGCCAAGATGAAGAGAGAGAAGGATAGACGTGCAAGCTCTTTAGGAAATGAAGGGAGTATTCCTTCAAATCCTACCTTGTTCCTTGCCATTCTCCTTGGTGCTTTGGACTATCAGTAAGACATAGTTCCTTTAGTTGGAAATAGGGTCTTTGTGGCTCCTCTTAACAAGCTTTCAGGAAACTTTCAATTTCTAACAGTAACCCTCTTTATTAAGGAAGGAGGTGTTAAATGTAGGAGGGGTAGTGATTACCCTTACCTCCTTGGAGCCTAATTGTGCACAATATCAAAGTATGATTAGAATCCATCATTTTTGTGAGGATCTACCACCTCATGTCAGGGATTATCCACCAAGCACTACTACCATCACCTTTACCCCATTATAATGTGGGGTACAGCTCTTTCTTTACAAGGTAAAGCATGCCCCTCCTCTCTTGCACAACAAGGTACCTGAGCACCGTATATCCCTTGTAGAATAGGCCTTTGGCTTGATTTGTATCAATTTTGACTTCTTGCAAACCTAATATATCAAGCTTTTGTTTGTTAATGATATGTCTACAAGCATTCTATTTGAAACAACCTCTGGTCCCCCTAACATTCAAAGAAATTATAGTGAGCATATTCATAGATATAAATCTCATCATCTTCATCTTTCTCCTTATCTAGCACTACATAGAAGTTTCTCTCAACAAGAGGTTTACATGCCAACTTCTAAAGAAATATCTTATTTTTCTTCTTAACAAGCTGATGCAATCCTTCTTTGCGTGTGGTGTTCTCTTTATTGGTTATCGAGTTCCCTCTAACCGATTCGAATGGAAATTGCAATCCCTGAGTCCACTTTGAAGGGACCTTGCTATTTGTATCCTTCTCCCTAGCTCCCTGCTCCTTCCCCTTGCCTTCTTTCCTCTCAACCTCTTGATTGATGGGTTGCAATTGCATGTGTTGTTTGGGGGTTCCTTTCTTGTGACCTTCTTTTGGGTGTGCAGATTTTTCATGCTCATTCTTGTGTGGGAAATCCCTTCCCTACGTACAAAATATGTATCTAGGAAGGGAGAAAACTTGATCTCAACTAGAAGCTCAATACCATTAGGGTCAAATAGTTCCAATACTTTGGGTTTTATTGTCTTCTATACCACAAGATGTAGACTTTCTTCTCCACTTAAGTACTCCATTAAGGCCCAAGGTGGTGGGGACATATAGTGGTTTTCCAAGGGCATTATCCAAGAATGTGAAAACTCCCCATCCATCCAAGTTGGGAGGGTTGGAAAGCTAACTCAAACAAGGCACTTGATTTGCAAAACCTCCTCTAGATTGAAGTTAGCTCTCCATGGGAGGGAGTGCACCAGATTGCCCTTAAACACAACTATTGAACTAAGGAAAACATCTCTCTCAAACTTAGAAGCAACCATAGCCAAAAAGAAACCGCTACCAACCGAGTAATATTGGACTTCTTCTCTGAACGTGTTCTAGAACCATTAGGCAAACTCCTCCTGATAAGGAGACCTTCTAAGAAAATACATGTAGAGACCACATTTATAATACTTAGAGTACCTTTATTTAATCCATTGAAGAGAGAAACAAATTGGTGCCTTGAACATGACTCTCCCTTCTCCTGGTGAAGCTCTTTATCTTTTGTTGAAGTCTTGCTTATATGCTCATAGCCTTTGCAATATCCTACACTTCCTTTTGTGCATTTATAGCCCCCAAATAGTCCATTTCCGTGTCTCCATCCCTCTTATATTGCTTCACCAAGCTTCCATTCTCACTTTCTCCCTCAAGATTCCTGTTGCCTATTTGCATGCATGTAGGCCATGTTGCCACATGGCATAGGTAGAGTTAATAGGAATATTCATTGGATTTGAAGCTAACTAGGTTTGGGATTTTTTTCCAAGATCTCTAAATGTTACTAATCTTGAACCTTTCTCATGTGCAACAAAGCACGCATCATCCTTGATAACTTTATTAAGATGATTGTTGAGTATTACATAACATTTAAGTAGCAAGGTGGGTACATTATAAATGATTTTGTTTGTTTGTTTTTTCACTTTTCTAGGCATCGAGTGATATGTGATGGGGTTGAACACAATGCAAACAAGATATCTCCTCCTTGGTCTACATTGCATGTTGATCTCTACCACATCTAAGCATCATCACTAGAATTGGTATGTAGTCCATTGGGACTAAATTACCCTCTTTATCATAAGAGGTGTAAGGGTTCATATAAAAATATTCTTCTAGGGGTTCCTATACATAATCGACAGGAACATTGCTAGGTGGCTATGTAATGATAGGGTTTAGTGATCTAAAATCCTTGTTGGATTGATATATTTTTTTAAGTCATATCAAGTCTCTACTCAACAAGGCAAGTAGAGCTAATGATGCTCTTCTAGCATGTAGTAGCTTTCTATTAGCTAAATAAGGATGATTCCTATAAGGATTGAAATTTGGGAGCTATTAGGAGCTAAACAATGGATGCAATAGATATTATTTCTAGTAAGCCTTGCCTTAAGGCCTTTCATTTTCTTTATGAGCTCTTAATTTAGGTTTTCCATCTCCCTTGATAATCTTGACTCTAACTCTTTTCCCTTGTCTTCAATTATTTTTTCTCTTACTATTATTTCTCTGAAGGTGGTGATTTTAATGGTTTGTGTTCTTCATTTGTTTCTTTCCTTGAGTAGCAATCTACTCATGTTTCTTCTTTGGATACTCCATGCAAATCATTTCTATCTAAATTTGAGTTTCCAACTAGAGCCTTGTAAATTTCTTAGCCCTTGATTCCATTATGAAGATTTTTGCTACAACGTTAGGGCTTGGTCTTTGGATGAAGGGGATTCTCTTATATAGGCTTCAAAATGATAGTTACATAGTCCTTTATAGTCTCATTTTCCCTTTGGCTACCATTCATTGCATAGCTATCTTTTGAGAATTGCTTTATGAACAAGTCCTTTAACATATCAAAATTTTCTTTCTCTACCACATCTAAGCTTATGAACCATTTTCTCATTTTTCTCCAAGATACAACCCAAAGGCTTAAGCCTTCTTGTCCATAGCCCTAAGGTTATTAACCTCATAGACTTGCTTAAATTGTTCAACAAGGTTGTAAGGTTTGCTCATAGCTGTGTACTTATCAAATTTCTTAGTGATCAATGGGATCTTTGATTGCTCCTTAGTTATTGCTACTACTAAAACATTCAATAGTGTGTTTGTTATGGGTATTCCTATTTGAGTAGTTGGAGTTCTCTAAAATTCTTCAAAACACTAGATTAGGTAGGTTTTCTTCCAAAAATGTTGAAACTCCCAAGATTCCTATAATCTTCATTGCCCCATCAATTCCATGTCATATTGCAACTTTACTTCATGTTGTCATCTTATGTGTTCCAATAGTCTTCTAGTTCATAGTTAGCTTTAGCAGCAACTTGGGTATGTGCTAGAGCATCATTTGGTAGTCTACCTCCTAGCTCTGTGTCTTTGATACTAATTGTATTGAGCATGCAAATAGTAAGGGATGAGTTGATTCTCTCATCCTCTATCCTAGATTCTAGTTACAACACTCTATGATAGGGCCCTTCCTAGCCTTGCCTAGTATTATATTTGAGTCATAATGGAAGCATCTCACCTAATTGAGACCACCCTATCATTGGAAAGGCCCCATGAGGGATCTAACCACCCACTTCCCTCAAAGAGTTTCTTTAGTTGACTAATTAATCTAGCGCAATTTAGTTAGACATATAGAAATGAGCTTCATTAATTAACCCCTTTAAATAATATTCATTCCTATAAATTATGCATAGACATGAATATAATTTCAAACAATTTTTGAAATTCAGTTACAATAGAGTATTTATCCACACGTTTTCCTAGGTGCAATGCCATGCTAGTATTTTGTATTTTACACTAGGACCCATGTCCAAAGTACATGGATACCCATCTCCAACTACCATGGGCACAATCCACCAATTCACCCTTATTTAGAATCAAGGCCTTTTGAAAAGACTATCCCAAGCTCACAAGGATTTAGGTCAATCCTCAATGCCCAAGGAATTTATGGCAAGAGCCCCCTTGGCACCCTTGTCTCCCCATAGCCTAACATCCTCCCTACAAAGAGATGTCTCACATCCAAGGCCCATCCTAACACATGGTGTGAACAATTTCAATCCCTTGATACAGAGTTTCACCACTTGCCTTCAGGGAGACCTAGAGCATATCCAATAATCCATCCATGTGGGCACAATATCTCTTTTCCAAAATCCACAAACAAGGAAATCAACATATTCCTTACTAGGAATCCATCTCTTTTCCAAGCATATTTGAAAACACTTCATCAAAACCAAAAGAGTTTCTTTTGAATACCCCACAAGAAAAGATATAATCCACAACTTTTTCTCTCCTTAGAGTGCAATCACATATAAAGCAATATGTGATGGTCCCCCTAGTGTTTAGGATGTGATACTTCTCAAACCCCCTTTCTACTTTTCAAAGGTTATAGGCTTTCCTCTAAATGATGAAATGCTTTAGCATGCAATGTTTTGACACACATGAGAAAGGTATCTACCTTTACTCCTGGTAGTTACGCCCTTTAAGCAATAGTCATGATTAATTCCTATGAAAATTCATTTCCATATTCTAAGGATCTTATGAGTTGTAATTCCCTCCTAAATGCATAGTAATTTAAGGATAGTCAAGGATAGATAGAAACTACTCTTTACCGGTCATTGTTGCAAGTAGTAAAAATAGCCAACTAGATATGAACTAATAATTTAGTCAATCAATCATTTTACTTAATCAAAGTCCCTTTAAAATCTATCCCAAGGCACTTGAATAGAAATTGGTGTAAATGGGACTTCGTTCACATGTGCAACTTCTTGTCCCACTCCAACTCTTCACCACTTTGGAGCCATCATAGCATGAAAACTTCTTCTTGCACTTTCTATACTTTATTCCTTCTTGGTCCCTAGTAGTACTTCCTAACCCATATGTCTTTGAAGTAAAGCTTGGCAAGGTAAAACAATATACATAGAGTCTCACAAGGTAAAATGGAATACATAGAGTCTAGCAAAGCAGGGAAGTATCTTGGCTAGGACAAGAGGATAACCCTTGGAGAGGGTTATCGAAATGATAGGGAATTAGTGTTATGAAACTACCATATGTTGGAGGGCAAGACTTAGTCCATCTTGAGTGGATTTGCAAATAGACAAATAAACATATAATAATGTAATGATGTTGAGATCCAAGAGGAAAAATCTAATGTCACTTGTGAGAATGGGTCGCAAGTTGATCCTTTGAAATTGGTGGTCTTTCGAGGTCTTCTCTCCTTCTGATCCTTCTTTACCCCTCTATCTCTCTATTCTCTCCCACTCTTTATTCTACTTTTGCTAGGTAGTGGACACACGGAAGGCTCGATGTTCTAGATATTGGGGTATTGAAAGTTCAAGAGGCATATACTTGTGCCAATTCATATTTTTCGATTGGCTTGTCTTGCAACTACACCATTATATGGATGTATCTTTTTTTTTGCACTCAGCTTATGGATATAATAAATTTTTAAATTCAAATTATGTGTTCTAAGTAATGGAAGTCTATTCTGAATCTCTATTATCTTTGCTTTGTTTTTTTTGTTTTTGCGATCTAAAGTATTTGCCATGTTTGCATTTCTCGATATCAGGTTCGAATATATATTGTTACTATTTTTTGTGGTGATGTTCATACCCGATTACACTTGGCAACCACAATGATCATTCCTTCGAGCATGAGTCTACATGCACCTATGCTCTCAAGGGCCACCATTGCCTCCTACTACCCTCTATGTGGGCAGTATGCTAGGCAGAAGTAGCATTGGTGAGAAGTGCCTCTTGAAGTTCATGGGCTTCCTATCTTCTTCAGTGATGAGGAACTCGATGTAGAGTGTACCCCTCTATGGTCTCATCCAACCCAATCATGATTAGTTCTACCTGGATCAAATCACACTTCCCCTTCTTCTCATTTTATTGCTCCCTCTACTTTGCTCCAATTAGCAGGGAAGTATTTCTCTTTCATGGCACCCATTGTGCCTGCCAAGGCATTCCAATTACCACTTGGATGCTAGATCAATCCATGCCATGTCATCTTGTTTTCCTAACATTTCATGGGTCTTCTTTAGAAGATCCATACTATGGTGGTGGATGAGGCTCATAAGGTCATAGTGTTTGAATCAACCCTATGGAAGAAGGTTATAGCATGGTTGGGTTACTTGGGCTCTAGCTCAAGCATCCTTTGCACAACGATTCTTGCAAGATCTAAATAATGCCTAGAAGCAAGGTGATTCTTGCAAGATCTAAATAATGCCTAGAAGCAAGGTGATTCTACTGTGCAAGCTAATACCACCTTATTCAAGGTTCTAAAGGGACATATTGCACAAGCACAACAACTAAATGGGGAGATACTTCATGCTATGTATGTTTGTCATCTAAATTAGGAGCTTTGGAAAGCCTCATGGAAGATTTGGCTACCAATAATCTGGCCTATCTTCATCAACTCAGCCTTAGGGCTGCTATGGTCCTATGGCAAGAAGAAAGGGACAAGCAAGAAGATCACCAAGTCTCCTATAAAAATTTGTGGTTCAAAGTCTAGCAACTTGGATTTGAAGGCAGACACGGAGGAAGATAGTAGTAGACCACCAAGTCTCCTATAAAAAATTGTGGCTCAAAGTCTAGCAACTTGGATTTGGAGGCAGACGCGAAGGAAGATAGTAGTAGTGATGATGAGGAATTTGAGGAGGAGGTTGATAAGAGGCCCTCAAAGTCCAAAGCAAGAAGACCACCAAGTCTCTTATAAAAAATTGTGGTTCAAAGTCTAGTGACTTGGATTTGGAGGTGGGCACGAAGGAAAATAGTAGCGGTGATGATGAGGACTTTGAGGAGGAGGTTGATAAGAGGCCCTAAAAGTCCAAACACAAGGACAAGGGTCGCAAATCCTTAGAGGGTGCTCACAAATCTATCACCAAAAGCTTGTGGTGTACCAAATGCAATAATCCATGCCATCTAGCTACTAAATACAATTTAAATTAGCAATGGCATGGTATTTGTAAAACTATTACTCATAATAGTGAGGTGTACCAGTATAACACCTAGAGTCTAGTGGCCAATACTAGAGGATGCCAAGGAACAACCACTTGCCAATTGGCATATTCTTAGACCATTGATGGCATCTACACCTATTGTAAGATACATGATTATCCAACTTTTGACATGGGTTGAGGAGGCCAATGACAAGGTTGAGATGGAAAAAGGGGAATCGGTAGTCCTCGTCCCTCTAGAAAATAATGTTTCTTTTGTATGCAAGATGGCCACTACGGGGGTAGAATGCTCAAATGCACAAGCATATGATGCATAGAAGAAACTAGTGTGGATAATGTCTAGATGCCATCCATTTTATAGTAAAGATTGACAAAATCCATCAACTAAAAGCCAATGTGGTAACTTAGTTCAGCAAAAAGATAAGGGTGGTACCAAATAAGCCCACCAACATTTGCTAGGCTGATCAAAAAGTAGCTCAATATCAAGTAATGGGATGGAAACTAACCATTGTGGGAGATCCATAGCTAGATTCCTTCATGTTACATCTTTTTCGCAGGTGAAAGGTGCTATATCCCAACAAGAGGCAAGTCCTATTCTAGTTTCTATTCTAGAGCCTCAAATGATGGATTGGAATTCAACATATTCTATTGTCATCCCATTTGGTCATTTCTTGGATTTGGTCTTGGCATTCAAGGACCAATTGTTGGGCATTGGTGGACACAATAGTAACTAGATGTTCCAAATGCTAGACTGTTGAAAGATCAAGAGGCATACAATTGTGTCAATTCATATCTACCAATTGGCTTGTCATGTAGCTGCATTACTATATGGATGTATCTTATTCATTATACTCAACTTATGGATATACAATATATATTTTTGTATCCGAATTCATGTGTTTTAAGCAATGACAGCATATTCTGAATCTCTATTATATTTGCTCTTTTATTTGATATTTTCTACGATTTGAAGTATTTGCCATGTTTGCATTTCTCTATGTCAAGTTTGAATGTTTGTGGTTACTATTTTTTATGGTGATGTTTGTACCCTATTACACTTGGCAACCTTGACAATCATTCCTTTGAGCATGAGCTTGCATGCTCAAGTAATCTTAGGAACCATTGTTGCCTCCTACTACCCCTCTATGTGTGGGGAGCATGCTAGGTAGAGGCAATGGTGGTAGGAAGCACCTCCTAAAGTTCCTGGACATCCTACCTTCTTAAGTGATGAGGAACCTTATTGCAATCGGTTCTGCTTGGATTGGATCATGCTTCCTCTTCTTCTCAATCGATCACTCCTCTACTCTGCTCCAATTAGTAGGGAAGTATTTCTCTTCTGCAACACCCATTATGGTCGTACCCATCCCACCTCAAGTTATTCCATTTACCACTTAGATGGTGGCTCAAGTCACGCCATGTTATCTTGTTTTCTTGATATTTAATGGGTCTTCTTTGGAAGATTTGGATACCTTCATCCAACACCTTGAGATGATTAATGCGGTTAATTTTCCTCCGATGGCAAATAAGGCACATCAAGTGGTGGTAGCGTTTGAATTAACCCCATAGAAGAAGGCTATAGCGTGGTTGGTAAAAGAGCATGGTTGGGCTACTTGGGCTCTAGCTCAAGCATCCTTTGCACATCGATTCTAGCAAGAACCAATGCCCAAAAGCTGGAATGGTTGTATCAGCTCAAGCAAGATGATTATATTGTCCGGGCGTATACTACCTAATTCAAGGTTCTAAAGGGGAATATTGTGTAAGCACAACAACCAAATGGGGAGATGCTTTATGCTATGTATGTATGTGGTTTGAATCGAGAGCTTTGGAAAAACTTGGCCATGGAAGATCTGGCTGCCAATAATCTGGCCTATTTTCATCAATGTGCTCTTAGGGTCACCATGGTCCTAGGGCAAGATAAGAAAGGGAATTTTTAAGAAGACCACCAAGTCTCCTATAAAAAATCATGGTTTGAAGTCTAGTGACTCAGATTCAAAGGCAGACGCGAAGGAAGATAGTAGTAGTGATGATGAGGACTTTAAGTAGAAGGGTGATAAGAAGCCTAAAAAGTCCAAAAAGAAGGACAATAGTCACAAATCCTCAAAGGGTACTTGCAAATCTCACTAACACCCTTAGGTGTACCAAAAGCAATAATATGGGCCATCTAGATACCGAATGCAATTTAAATTAGTAGTAGTGTGGTATTTGTAAAACTACTACTCATAACACTAAGGTGTGCTAGTATAATGCTCGAATTTTGGTGGCCCATACTAGAGGATGGCAAGGAATGGAGGGAACCCGCCTACAAATTGGAATGCTCTCGAACCCAACAAGATTATTCAACTTTTTGACATGGGTCAAGGAGATCAAGGACATGGTTGAGGTGGAACGGGAATTGGTGCCCCCGCCCCTCAACAAAACAATGTTTCTTATGTATGTAGGAAGGCCACTGGAGGGCAAAATGCCCAAATACACAAGCATATAATGCATTGAAGTGGCACATTGTGGACAAGGCCTCGATGCCATCTATTTCTATAGTAAAGATTGATGAAATCCTAGAGTCAGAAGTCAATGTGGTGACTCAATCTAGTAAAATGATCAAGATGGCACTAGATAAGCCCACTGGCATTTCCTAGGCTAATACAACAAGGTCATATTTTCACTGACCAAAATTCCTCCCCCACCTATGACTTTCCAATCGGTTGTAGCAAAAATAGTAAATATGGTGGATGGCCTACATGACGATGAAGAAGCTGATTTCTTAGCAACTAGTACAAACTTACAACCTCTCTATCTAGTAAATGTCCCAAGAACTAGCCAGCAATATCTATGTTTGGACATCCTAGCTTGTAGCTCTTCCTTTCCAGCCAGAGCAGAGAAGGCTCTCCATTAAAATGTATTGCATGAGGTCTTGGTGCCCACTTTCAATGTAGTTATTGAATCTGCTCCAGAAGTGAGTCCAATGTTGGCCTCTATTTGAACCAATCAAAGCAAGGAGAGTGTCCTAAAGGTCCTTGGATCTCATAGATTCCAATTGAGTGTCCAAGGGAGGATTTAACCCTCAAAAAACTTGACCACCTATTGGGTGATATCCATAATTGGAGCACACTTCTGGAGAGTTACAAATTGGGAGTAATACACTTTTAAGGTCAACCTAGCTAGCAAAGCTCGAAAAACTTGTTCATCTTCAAAGCACAATATCAAGGTAGAATATATCTTTCACACACATCTTATTTTATGTGTTCCCATATAGCAATACCCTATTAGTTTTAGCTTGGCCAACATGGCCTGATTAGGGATACTCATTCATGTGGCTCAAAAATAGTCTATGAAAGATTCAATCCAAACTTCTGCATTTGTTTCCATGTCCGTACCCTCCCCATCAAATTTTGGAGATCTTATCTACTTTAGAAGAGATTTCCTCTTTATAGTTCAATAGGAGCAATGATGCCTAGAATATCTTGATTTTACAATGCATAAGGAACTACTTTATTATACATCACAAAGCTTACTCACATTCTAACTTGAGATTTTCTTTAAGGACTATAGTTTTAACACACATTGAAGAGAATCAAACATCTTTTATTCAAATTATTTACAACGGCCAGAGGTGTTACATCACGATGAAGGTTCTACTATGAAGATTAAACCATGAAAATCTATATACATTGATAGTGTGATGGCAAGAAGGCTCAACAAAAACTTCTAGGATTCTATAGAACTCTATTACGTGAAATACCTAAAGTCACTTACTCATAGATATAGTAGTTTTGTTGAATTTTTCATCCATCTATGTGGAGGGTAGGGTTTGACTTAGATTCTTCAAAAATAAATAAGTAGATAACCTTAAGTCTTTCCATCCACTAAATTTTCTTTAGGTTTTTTTGGATGTAAGCAAGATGATCAATATTGATGAGATAATATATGTCTTCATGCATCTAGTGTCTCCTATTGCATAGTAAAGATGGGTTATCAACTCAATCCAAAATAAGAACCCCTTGTTGAATTTCCAAGACTACATGCTTGACATGAGCATAGCCCAAAATATTAAGAATATTTACCATGCTTCATCACTCTAATCCAAATTTATTAGGCATTAATAGTGTAAAGAATTTATTCTCAACTAACTCTTATTTAATATTTACATTTTGCAAACCAATATTTAGATTCATACCAAAATCTTTTTTGCTTTGATACCAAGTGTAATGTACCTACCTTAATGAACTTTATTAGCATGTATTTTAGTAGCCCATCAAGAAGTCATCAAGATTACTACCATTATAAACTCCTTAGAATATCCAAACATACGTAGCCTTGAAGTTTTTGAGTCTACCTCATAGCGGAAGGTCTGCCTCAACCACACAATGACGACATCAAATGGGGACCTAATTTAAGTGATATAATCTCCTATTCATTGTCTACCATCAACTCTTAAGATGACTACATTGCTATCATCCCTCAAGTTGAAGCGAACCCTTGTTGTACACAAGAGAGTGAGAAATGAGAGGGGAGTGATGTGTGTCGACCCCTCTACTCATAGGGTATAGTCTCAACTCCAATCCCCTAAAATAGCTCTAGTTGAGTTCTAATGATGATATCTTAGGACAATTAGCTTTCGGCCCTTCTTGGCCATGCCTAATCTAATGTTTGAGTTAAGATGGAAGTCTCTTGGCTAGCTGAGACCACCCTACCATTAGAAAGACCTATCGAGGATCTAACCACCCACTACTATCAAAGAGTTTCTTTAGTTGACTAATTAATCTAACATGGTTTAGTTAGACATATAGAAATCAACTTCATTAATTAACCCCTTTAAATAATCTTCATTCGCATAAATAAGGCATAGGTTCAAATACAATTTCAAATAGTATTTTGAAATAGTTATAATCGAATATTTATCCACATCTTCTCAAAGGTGCAATGATGTGCCAAAAATCTATCCCTTACAGTGAGACTCGTATTGGATACCCGTGTCCGATTGCCATGGACACAATCCCACCAATCCACCCTTATCTAGCATCAAGGCCTTCCTAGAAGACTATCCCAAGCTCACAAGGGTTAGGATGATCCCTGACACCTGGTGCGAATAATTCTAGCCTCTTGGTGAAGAGCTTCAGCACTAGCCTTGGGGGAGACTTTAGGGCGTATTCAAGAATCTGTCCATGTGGGCAAAATATCTCTTTTTCAACATCCACAAACAAGGAAATCAGCCTATTTCCATCCCAACTCGGAAACCATGTTTTTCCATGTGTATCTTAGAACACTTCATCAAAACTAAAACAGTTTCCTTTAAATATTCCATACGAAAATATATAATCCACAACTTTTTTTTCTCCTTAAAGTGCAATCATGTAAAGGATTATCCTTAGGAAGGGTTGTTGAAATCACTACAAGAAATAGGCCTTATACTGATGTTAAAAGCGACGAAAATGTAAATAAAGAAATTTGCCCCCATCATCGCAAAAAGTGTCATTATTGGCGATGCCATAGAATAGTCGATATTAGCGTCGTTATCACCATCGCTATTTGCATAAATGCGACGCTAATATCGACGCTTTGTGACGCTAATACCAATGCCAATAACGATGCATGTAGTAAATTTGCGACACTAATAGCGACAGTAATAACAGGGGGGGAAAAAATTTTGTGGCAAGGCAGATATAGCACTATGTACTTTATTTGGGCCATACAAAATAGTTTATGCAATGTATACAATGCTCGTGTAAATAAAGACAAAGTGTACTTAAATCATAACATTGATACATGAAATAAATACATTATCGCATAATGAAAGCGACTAGTACAATCATGGCAAGATATCACTACTACATAGAAAATGTCTACACATATCATGTGACCAAAAAAGAAGGGTGTGTGAGCTCCAAGGATCCAAGGGCGAGCTATAGATCATCGCCATCCAAAAGCTCGTCCCGCCACAAAGGAGCATCGAACGAACTCTGCAAAAAAAGAAACAACTACACATCAGTCCACCATACAATAATGCAATCTAATTAAACATGGTAACTACAGACAAGAAAGATGAGTGACTTACAGGGCCGCCGTGTCCATACAATCGGTCGATCAATGCAGTGAGACCGTGCCTCTCTGTATATCGAGTCTCAAGGCCGATCGGATCACAATTGGTAATGGAGTGCTGCAAAGAAAACAAAATACTAACTGTTAGAAACACGATTGTCAGTACAAAGGATATTGCAAAAAAATAAGCAAGCAAAACAAAAAAAAAACTTACAAAGTCCTCTAGATATGTCCTGTGGCCGCCACTCCCAAGATGATGGACCACTCCGGCCTCTAGTCATGCCCTCATCGCCTCGCATTGTTGTCTCTAATGTCCTGGAGAATCTATAGCCTCCTCCCTTGGTTGGTGTCAGTCATTTGCGTCTAGCCACTCAAGCTTTCCAGCCCCACTCTTGAGTGCCTTGCGTACGTCTGATCGTCTGTGTGACATATATGCACGCATGCACTCCATCATCCAGCCTGTAGAAAACCTATTTGCTACGGCTGGTACCAAAAACTCCTCATGCAAGGATGCTACTATGTAGTCCTTGCTCCCCTCTATTATTTTTTTCCAATGATCCAAGACGTTGTGCCAAAAAACTTGTTGGTACAACTCTCTCATGCGAGCCATCACCCTCCTCCCCTCATCATTCATGATGATGGCTCCTAACCTATCATCTACAAGGTAGGCATACCCCTCTCGGGTATGCCTAAGATGGGTCCTCTCCCACCTGTGACCACACTCCTGGGCATATCTAGGAAACCCTTGTACATCTGGTATACCGATCAGGATAGTATCTATCGGATTAGCACCCATAGGGGTGCCAGCTATACGGACGGCTGAGCAAAAGCCGGAGTGATTGGAGTAGACATCCCCATAGGTGTGACAAATCCTGGAGGTGACACAACTCCAACAGAACAACGGGACAAAGACACCACATCCGTGCCTCCACAACAACCACCTGAGCCATGCTCTCTGGAACTGCCACGAGAGCAAGGAGTAGCACCTGTATCCTGAGCCGGTACATTTGGATCTCTGCAACATCCCCCTAACCTTGAAGCACTCCGTCCGTCTAGCCCAAGTCTAGAGCATCGACCTCGTCTACTCGAAATTGAAGCATCTGATCGCGCCGAAGTAGATCTAATAGAGCGGCCTAACGATGTCTGAGACAGCTCCTGGTCCGCCATGTCTTTGAATCTCGCTATCTGATCTGGAGACATGCACGTGAAGATATCCTGCAACTCCTCGTCGCTCATCCCTTGACTCATCCTAATGATCTAAGTATCCACAAAGGTCACCTGCACATACAAAAAATGATGTTAGCATAATCAATTTAAATCATACAAAGCACGGTAATATAAATCTTTAAAAAATGATCTTACTTAAAATGCATATCTTATGTACCCTTATAAGTGATTAGTCAATGAATTGAGTAAGTGGATGCTCCAAGTATGAAGTATTCTATCTATACTTTGAGAAAAAAATTGGATGGCATCAACTTTTGTTTAGCTTTCTTTGAAAGTGGTCAACATTCATTGTGTAAGCATGAATTGTGCATGTGTCCTGACTCCTAATGCAAAGTTAATCATTTTTTATCCCTTGATACAATACGTCATAGTAAACCCTCTAAAATGCAATATCATTGTGAAAATTTATCAAGTTGATTGCTAGTTTTCCAAAATCTACAGCATTATTAAACATTGCAACCTTTTGTCTATCCCGGAACACCTGCTAATATCAAAATGTGCTTGTTTACAAACACACAAAACATATAGAATAGGAAGAGAGGTGCTTATTGTAAGCTTGATGGATTGGCTAGCACTAGAGATTAGATGGGAAAGTCATAAGTGTTATTAGAGTTGGAGAAGAATTCCACTACTGTGCTTAGAAACGTATTCGATCTTTGTATGTGAGTGGAATGGGCATTCTCAGGGGAAGTTGTGGCAAGCTTGGAGGGGCCAGGGTGGCGATTAGATTGGGAGAAGAATTCATAGCCTGAAAAGGATAATAATTTGCATATACCATGCTCAAGACATGCCCTCTCTTTGGAGCAAGGAACATGATTCCCAGCTTATGTATTTACAGGGTTCTTTCTCAATCCTTTGTCTATGATTTTGTGCATATTTGGACCTTTGATAGAAATGGCATGGTTCATTATGTAAAATGCAGTATTGTTTCTGTAAAATGGTCTTCAAATATTCAAAGCCTGCAGCATCATCTATGAAACAGAGCGAGAGCGTGAGGGGAGGGATGGAGGCATAATCACTTGATTTCTCCCTCATTGCAGGGCAAGAAACAAGAGAAGTTGAGCACTCGTTTAAAATATCCAAGAGTGTTCAAATAACTAGACATGTTGGACCCTCACGAGGTATCTGTAGCAAAATATATTGGGCAGATGAAATAGCCCCTAAGCTATGGTACAGTTACTTGGTCCTTAAAACAAAGATCAACATTATTCCTGCTCTAGACTTAGATGAGAGTGCCAGTGAAGACTCAAGTGTTTTATGGCTCAAGTCTCAATCTATGAATGGAAAAACATCACGTCCACATCTAGGTTCTATCCCACCCTTCAAGTTCAAAAAGGGCATCGGGTTTGGAATTCCTGGCTTTTTTAAAGGCAGGCCAAAACCATTGAATAGTTTAATGGAAGGCCCTAGATTGAGTTGGTGCTTGGATATGATCGTGACCACACTCAAGGCTGCTCTACCCTTTCAGATCGGTATGATGCATTAGGCAACTCATTTCAGGTCAATACTATTGCGTACCATCTTTCACCACTGAAAGAATTATATCCTCAAGGTTTAACAGTTATGTCCTTATTCTTGGGCCTTGGTGGGGTAGAAGTGGCATTGCACAAATTGGGTATAATTTTGAAGGCTGTTGTTATTGTGGAGATCAATGATAAATGTAAAAACATAATAGCCAACTAGTGGAACAAAACTGGCCAAACTTGCCGATTTCAAATGGAGGATGATGTTAGAGATCTTACTGATGATAAGTTGGCTAAGATTGTGGATGAGATTTTCTTTAACAAAACATATCTCTCTCTCTACTACTACTACAACAACAACAACAACAACAACAACTACAACTACTACTACTACTACTACTACTACTACTACTACTACTACTACTACTACTACTACTACTACTACTACTACTACTACTACTACTACTACTACTACTACTACTACTACTACTACTACTACTACTACTACTACTACTACTACTACTACTACTACTACTACTACTACTACTACTACTACTACTACTACTACTACTACTACTACTACTACTACTACTACTACTACTACTACTACTACTACAACTACAACTACAAACAAGAAAACCACTACTACTACTACAACCACGACTATGACGTCTATAACCACCACCACCACTATAATAAACAAGAAAAGAAGAAAAAACAACTACTACTACAAAAAAAAAAACTAAACAATAATAAACAAGAAAAGAAAAAAAAACTACTATTACTACAACAACAACCTCTCCCTCCTTCTCTCTCTCCCTCTCCCTCTCTTTCTCTCTTTCCCTATTATGTTTAATATTTTCTCCCTCTCTCTCTCGTTCTTTCTTTTTTTCTCTCTCTCTTCCTCTCCCTCTCTCATTTCCTCTCCCTCCCTCTCCCTATTATGTTCAATGTTTTTTCTCTCTCCTCTCCCTCTCTCATTTCCTCTCCCTCCCTCTCCGTCTCCCTCTCTTTCTCTCTTTCCCTATTATGTTTAATGTTTTCTTTCTCTCTTTTCCTATTATGTTTAATATTTTCTCCCTCTCTCTCTCATTCTTTCTTTCCTTTTCTCTCTTCCTCTCCCTCTCTCGATTCCTCTCCTCCCTCACCCTCTCCCTCTCTTTCTCTCTTTCCCTATTATGTTTAATGTTTCCCTCTCTTTCCTCTCCCTCCCTCTCCCTCTCCCTCTCTCATTTCCTCTCCCTCCCTCTCCCTCTCTTTCTCTCTTTCCCTATTATGTTTAATGTTTCCCTCTCTTCCTCTCCCTCCCTCTCCCTCTTCCTCTCCCTCTCTTTCTCTCTTTCCCTATTGTGTTTAATGTTTCCCTCTCCCTCTCCCTCCCTCTCTCATTTCCTCTCCCTCCCTCCCTCTCCCTCTCCCTCTCTTTCTCTCTCATTTCC
This sequence comes from Lygodium microphyllum, assembly GCF_053477565.2. Classification (NCBI taxonomy): domain Eukaryota; kingdom Viridiplantae; phylum Streptophyta; class Polypodiopsida; order Schizaeales; family Lygodiaceae; genus Lygodium; species Lygodium microphyllum. The sequence continues at coordinate 80,832,856 of NC_141139.1, forward strand.
TCTCCCTCTCTCAATACACATGAATTTTAATAAAAACAAGTAAAAGAGAAAGAGAAAACACAAAAACAAAGCAAGAAGAAACAATGCACTTACCGTAAAGGCTCGAAGATAGATTTGGCGGCTCCTCTTTGCTCTCCCTACACTTCCTACTCTTCTTCACGAACAACGGTGGCGGCGGTGAGAAGCTTTCCTTCTCCCTCTTTCTCTCTTTCTCTCCCTCTCCCTCTCAAATGCAAGATGTTTGCTCTTCCTTTCTCTCTCTCTTTTGTGTATGCGCGCAAAATAATGCGCTCGGGTTTCGGCCTACATTTTTTTCGCCTAAGCACCGTCGTTATTTGCGTCACTATTAGTGCTGCATTTGCGATGCTAATAGCGACGCAAATAACGACGCCACTATTTTGCGTCGAAAACCGCCGTCGCTATACCTCCATATCCTTGTAGTGAATGATAGGGAGTTAATATTATGAAACTTTCATATGTTGGAGGGCAAGACATGTGTATCTTGAGTGGATTTGCAAATATAGAAATAAAGAAAAGTTAATGTAATGATAGTGTATATCCAAGAGGAAAAATCTAATGTCACTTGTAAAGATGGGTTGTAAGTAAGTCGATCCTTTGAAATCGATTCTCTTTCGAGGTCTTCTCTCCTTCCAATCCTTCTTTGCCTCTCTATCTCTGTATCCACCCTCACTCTCTACTCTACTTTCTCCCTCTCTATTCCTCTTCCTCTTTTAACTCTCTCTCTCTCTCTCTCTCTCTCTCTCTCTCTCTCTCTAGAAACAAGTAATAAATAATGTATAATGAGAATGATGAATATTATAAGCATTATACTCAAGGCTTTATATAGCCTTTAGCATTTCCTATTATTCAATGATCTTTGCTTAGTCCTTGTGTGAGATTTTCTCCATCGAATCGATCCTTCTGTGGGATTTGCAAAATTTTGGATGATGGTATATCATTTGTGAGCATGATAACGAGGAATATCTCAATGGTGAGGTAATGCTTGTTGACATCAACTCTAATGGTTTTGATGAGAGCAGTAGGGGAGAGGGGAGAGGGAAGATCTAACAGCATATCATTTCAAAGGTTTTATTAACCTTTTAAGGTTATTATATTCTCTCCCCCTTAGGGGAATCAAGATGTCCTCATCTCAAGAGAAACTAGGGTTATCATTTTCCTATGGTATGTTTGATCATATGACATGTGGGCTAGGACCTACCATGCTTTTATTGTGCTATTCTAATACAAGCATTCAACTTCAAAGAGGTATAATGAATTCAAAGATATACTTATTGAACTACATTGTGACTGAATTCACAAACAAATAGATCAATTACAAATATAAGGCTTATTGCATCTTTTTAGGGCTTCTTCTCATCTTCAAAGGGTATATTGGGGTCTAGGTCTTCATCATTATCATCTTGTAGTATGCCGAACACTGAGCTTGTATGGCTTCATTTATCTACTCATTTCTCATCTTGTTGATCCAATTCAATCAACTTGGATAAATCCTAGCTTATTACAATGGAAACATCGGCAAGTAGGGCATCTCCTTAGGATGTGTCCTAGATCTTTGCGCTTGTGGCATCTCTTCCCATGGTTCTTTGGATCATTACAGTCTTTCTTACAGTACAACAAGAGGTAATTATCTTCAAGATGTTGGTATCTATTGTGTACATCAAAACTTTAGCTCTAAGGAGAGCGTCCTAATGGCCCTTGGATCACATAAATTCCAATTGAGTGTCCTAGGGAGGATTTAACCCTCGGCAAAACTTGGCCACCTTTTGGGTGATATCCATAGCTAAAGCATACTTCTAGAAAGTTACAAATCTGAAGTAGTACACTTCCAATCTCAACCCTAGCTGGAAAAGCTCAAAGAACTTATTCATATTTGAAGCACGATAGGAAGGTGAAAGATACTTTCCATACACACCTTATTTTATGAGTTTCCATTTAGCAGTAGCCTCCAAGTCTCCAATGTCTTTACACCACTCCTTCCACCATAAACATCCTTCCCTTGTTAGTTTTAGCTTGGCCAACATGTCTTGATTAGGTTTGTTTGTTCCTATGGCTCGAAAATAGTCTTCCATAAACTCAATCCAAACTTTCGTGTCAGCTTTCACATCCCAAACGTTCCCATCAAACTCGATTAGTCTTATCTACTTGAAAAGAGATTTATTCTATTATAGTTCAATAGAATCAATCCAAACTTCCGCATCAGTTTCCACATCCTTACCCTTCCCATCAAACTCGATTGGTCTTATCTACTTGAAAAGAGATCTATTCAATAGAATCAATGATGGCTAGAATATCCTAATTTTACAATGCGTAAGGAACTAGTTTAATACGTGTCATAGAGGTCTCTCATTTTTTAACTTAAGATTTTCTCTAAGGACTATAGTTTGTTCACGTGTCGAAGAGAAAGGAACATCTTTTATTCAAATTATTTACAATGGCAAGATGTATTACATCATGATAAAGGTTGTATAATGAAGATTCAATGATGAAATCTAATACATTGATAGTATATAGCGAGGCTCATAAAAAACTTCTAGGATTCTATATTTGGAAGAAAGGTACATGTAGCCTTCTTTATGATACTTTTCATAGCGGGAGCAACTTAGGATAGCAACTCTAACTCAAATCACTTGCTCATGGATATAGCGATTTTGTTGAATTTGCCATCTGTTTATGTGGTGAGTAGGGTTTGATTTAGAATCTTCAAAAATTAGTAAGTAGATAACCTTAAGACTTTCCATCCACTAAATTTGCTTCAAGTTTGTTTGGATGTAAGCAAGATGATCCAAGTTGATGAGGCAGTATATGCCTTCACATGTCTAGCATCTTTCACACAAGTATCTTCCACCGTACAGTGAAGATGCATTATAAAAATTGATCCAAAAAGCATGAATTGATCTCTCCTATTGAAGCTCAAAGAATGCATGGCTAATATGAACGTAGTTTGAAAGACTAAGAATCTTTGCCACGCTTCATCACTCTAATCCAAATTCGTTAGGCATTAGCATTTAAAGAATTTATATTTAGTTGACTCTTGTTTAATTTTAATAGTTCGCAACCAATATCTAGATTCATATCAAAATCTTTTTCACTTTGATACCAGTTCTAACATGCCTATCTAAACAAACTTTGATTGCACATATTTTAATTGCCCACCATCAAGAAGTCATCAAGATTACTGTAATCTAGAACCCATTAGAATAACTGGACATTTGAAACCTTGAACTACTTAAGTCTCCCTCATAACGGAAGGTCTCCCTCAACCCCACAAGGATCAATCTAAAAATAGGGATCTAATTTAAATGCTATAGTCTCATATCAGCTACGTAACATCAACTCTTAAGGTGACTACATTGCTATCATCCCTCAGCCCAAACTAAACCCTTACTACACTTAGTCTAAAGAGAGTGAGAAATAAGGGGGAGCGATGCGTATCAAACCCTCTACCCATAGGGTAACCATCTCTTTTCCAAGCATATCTTAAAACACTTCATCAAAACCAAAATAATTTCCTTTGAATATCCCACAAGAAAAGAAACAATCCACAACTTTTCTTCTCCTTAAAGTGCAATCACATAAAGCAATGCATGATAGTCTCCCTAGTGTTTAGGATGTGATACTTCTCAAGCCCTCTTCATACTTTTCAAAGGCTATAAGCTTTCCTTTAAATGATGCAATGCTTTAGCATGCAATACTTTATCACATATAAGCAAGGTATCTATCTTTTCTCCTAGTACTTATGTCCTTTGAGGGATAGTCATGATTAGTTTCTCATGGATAATTCATTTCCGTATTCAAAGGACGTTGTTAGTTGTAATTCCTTCTTAGATGCACAATAATTCAAGGATAGTTGAGGATGAATAAAAACTACTCATTACCCTTTATTCTTACAAGTAGTAACAATAACCGACTAGATATAAACTAATTATCCAATCAATCAATCATTATACTTAATCGAAATCCTCTTAAAATCTATCCAAAGACACCTGAATAGAAGTTGGTGTAGATAGGACTTCATTTACACTTGAAATATCTTTTTCCACTCCAACTATTTGATGTTCTCGGGCCACTGTAGCAGGCAAACTTCTTCTAATACATTATTTTCTCTATTCCTTCTTAGACCCTTGTGGTACCTCATAACCCATATGTCTTTGAAGTAAAGCTCGGCAATGTAAAGCGAGATACATAGAGTATGGTAAACTAAGGAAGTATCTTGGCTAGGAGAAGAGGATTATCCTCAGAGAGGGTTGTTAAAATGATAGGGAATCAGTATTGTGAAACTTTCATATGTTGGAGGGAAAGACTTAGTGTATCCTAATTAGATGAGAATTGAGAAATAAAAAAAGGTTAATGTAATGATAGTGAAGATCTAAGAGGAAAATTTTGATGTCACTTGCAAGGATGGGTTGCAAGTAAGTTGATGCTTTGAAGTTGGTGTCTTTCAAGGTCTTCTCTCCTTCCAATCCTTCTTTGCCCCTCTATCTTTATATCCTCCCTCTTCCTCTTTTAACTCTCTCTCTTCCTTATACTATATATATATATATATATATATATATATATCACAGTATCTCTCTCTAGCTCCCTCTCTTCTCAAACACACACATACACAACACACGTACACACACACACACACACTCTCTCTCTCTCTCTCTCTCTCTCTCTCTCTCTCTCTCTCTCTCTCTCTCTCTCTCTCTCTCTCTCTCTCTCTCTCTCATTATGTTGCTCACTCTCTCCCTCTCTCTTCTCCCTATCCCACTATGTTACACACTCTCCTTCTCCCTCTCCCTCTCCCTCTCCCTCTCCCTCTCCCTCTCTCTCTCTCTCTCATTATGTTGCTCACTCTCTCACTCTCTCTTCTCCCCATCCCACTATGTTACACACTCTCCCTCTCCCTCTCCCTCTCCCTCTCACACACATACACACACACACACACACACACTCTCTCTCTCTCTCTCTCTCTCTCTCTCTGGCAACAAGTAATGAATAACCAAATGATGACTATTATAAGCCATATACTCAAGGCTTTATATAGCCTTTAGCCTTACCTATTGCTTAGCGACCTTTGCACAGTATGCATGTGAGGTTTTCTCCATCAAATCAATCCTTATGCAGGGAATCGTGGATGATGCATCCTTTGTGAGTGTGATGAAAATGATGAGGTTATGCTTGTCAATATCAATGCTAATGGTTTCGCTGATGATGACCTCGAGAGGGGATATCTGATGGTGTATGTTGGGAGCTCACGCTCAACCGTCAAGACCACAGACCACTTATTATTCAAGTGTTTTAAGCAGAGCACTAATGGCTACCTCTCACATAGCCGATGCGCTATATCTCTCTACGAGTGTAGTGAGCTTACCTCCATATCCAATTGAGTTGTCTCATCTCTTGAGCACTCCGATAGCTTCACGATCCAAGTGCAAGCTTCAAGCGAGCTCAATCCTCAAGCTCCAAGCTCCATTGTCATGAGCAAGAGAAGAGAAGAAGAGAGGAGAAAATGGAGAGCTTCTCCACCACAGTCCCTCACCCTCACACACTCACTCCCTCACACTCTCACACTCCCTCTCTCAAGCACAAGCTCAAGCAAGCAAGAACAAGAAGAAGAATAAGAAGAAAAAGAGGAGAGCTACTTTTGGCCACACACAAGAATGAGCTTCTCATTCACTTTTTAACTTTATATACAAAATCCTAAACCCCTTTTGGGGAGTATCCCCTTTTTTGCATGGCCAGTCTAAGCCCTTTTTCCCATTGTCCTCCTATCTTCCTTGCTTCCTTCCTACCGCCCATCTACCTTCACAATTTGCACAGGTGACGGGTGAGAGCCCGTTGCTCTTTTACAAAACAAATCATAGTGTGCCTTGTGCTCTTTCACAAAAGTATTGACCTGCACTTTTTCTTGTGCACCTCTCTCCTTGATTTAGGACTTTTTTGCACTTCTTGTGTTTATTAGCGCACCTTCGTCTTCTATTTCACTTTTGCCTTTGCCTTATCTTCTATTTTATATTTTTCAAATTTTTCACCTTGTTCATCTGAGGGTTAATATTACCCCCCTCCAAGACAAGTGCCAGTCCCATGGCACTCACTGTCATAGGTAGCAAGCTTTGGCATGCACTGAAGACGTGGGTGGAAGGGACTACTATGGTTGTCATGGAGGAGTTTTAGTGGTGGTGTAGATGAAGGTCATTGGTGGTACTTTGTTGGCATTGTTGGCTAGTGATAGGGTTATTATAGTTGGTGATAGGGTTGTTCTTTATTAGAAGCTACACTCATGGCTGGCATAAGTGTTGGTTTTTTGGGGATTCAGTGCATGACAATTCTTTAGTGGGCTTGCATGATGATAAAGGACAAGAGTTTAGAGTTGAGTATTGATGAAGAGCTGATAGTACTTTTGTTGAAGTCTTCAATACCTACAATTGAAAGCCTCTTATATGGTCTCTCCCTAGGGGTTAGTGCTAGTCTTCTTATCGTGCACAAGATGTAGTTTGATTAGTTTAGGAGATAGGTTGAACTCTACGCAAGCCGAGATTATTGTCATGCACACTTGAGGACCCAAAGATTGTGTCGCAGATATTATGTGAGTGCACATGCATACTTAGATAGTATGTAGTTAGAAGACTGATGGGGTCTGGTTTCTCATAGCAATGTGTGGATAAAGCAAGGGTTCAATGGGGTGAAAAATATTTTTGATGTTGAGGAGAAGTATACTTTGTGATTTTGACAACACGACATAGCATAATTGAGCTCATTGATGCCTTAGCTTTTGGTAGCTAGTGGCTACTTGTAGTGTTTGAAGAGTACGGCGTACTTTCCATGGTCTTTCATGCCTTCCTCGCCACTATTGACTGCGATGGTACTGAGATGGAGTGTGAAAAAAAATCGTGCAAATGGTTCAAGGTGATAGGTCTAACCAAGCTCCCTAGGTATTCCTGCCATTAATGTGCCCTGAACAATTGTGGGAGATGTGTAAAGGGCTAGGAGACTAGGGACAGAGCCAGCCCCAATGACCAAGGTTACTGGAGATACCTGATTTGAGGACCCTTAGGTGCTGTGTTGTGATCGTGGGTGCTTTTTTATTTTCTTTTCTTTTTGTTTTCTCTTTTCTCTCTCTCTCTCTCTCTCTCTCTCTCTCTCTCTCTCTCTCTCTCTCTCTCTCTCTCTCTCTCTCTCTCTCTCTCTCTCTCTCTCTCTCTCTCTCTCTCTCTCTCTCTCTGTGTGTGGATAAAACGAATACAACCAGTGCAATATGTTGAGGCTATCAGTCTTTCATTTGGACTAAGAAATGTCGAGATCCAAAGACCGTGAAAAATGGATATTACAAGGATGATTGTATTACTAGCCTCGATGCCATAGGAACACTTGTTGAGATAAAGAGATAAACTTGAGATTTTGCAAACCTCTTTGTAACATGTGAGACATCGGAACAATTGAGGTAGCAACTGCAATGAGCCAAATGTAGAGTTTTTGGCCAAGAAAGAGAGAGTAGCCAATGACTATGCTTCGGGCCACGCTGAAATGCAATGTGTGCTTTCTATAGTGGTGATTTTCTCTTCCATTAGAGCTTTCATCATGGCTCTTTTTGGTATTTCTATCACTTTCTCCATAATGGTTATTTGTGTGGTTGGTGGTCTTGTGGTGACTTGGACATTGAACGCTTTCGTATAGAGACTTGTGTCATCCTGTATTCACTTGGCAACTCATGAGAGTACATGCAAATCATATGCTTCAACCATAATGAACAGGTGCACCTCAAAAGACATCACTTATCTAAATCCCATAGTATTGACTTTGATGCATATCACTCGCACTTGATTATCATTGCTTGTGTGTGTGTTGACTTTACTTCTTTTGGTATTATCTATACATAGTCACAAAACACATTGTTTATTTATATACACGTTTATGAATCCATGTCACTTTGTGAGGATAAAAACTAATTGTAGAACTCAGGATTGTACTGGAGTGGGGCATACATATCCAGTAATCGTAGCAGCCTACTCAGTAACAACTGATATTGTGCAACATCGAGTAGCATGGTGCCTTATTCGAGTCCACTGGCAACATGAAACTCCTCCTCAGTGAGAATTTTATCAATCAGAGAGTTCTCTTAGCTAGTTCCAACTAAGTCCATATCTCAAATGGTAGTCAATACTCAAAAGGAATTTGGTGCCACATAGGTTGGGTCTCTTTGAGACCACCATTGGGCCAATCGGTCCTCTGAGACTATCATAATCCAGGCGCCAAGTGAATACATGCAATCTGAGAGTACATGCAAGTCATACGCTTAACTTCAACCCTCTGATTGTCGCTTTAGTTGCTCTATCTCATAGAGATTTGGTTGGCAAAGCACTTTATTGAATGTCACAGTTAAGCGTAGTTTGTCGGCTTCCTCATCAGAGATGAGTTGCATGCATTCATATAGGAGCTTGTCGTAGTGCTCGTTAAGATATTATTGCTCTTCATAGGAGAGTGAATATGACAAATATTCCTTAAGCTGCTCCCTAGGGAATGTGCCCATGGCTGCAAGGACGTAGGCACGTGTGAATAATTTGAGTTTAGCATCCAACTCAGTCAAGCATTCTATGACACTTCTATCTTCGATGAGGGCTTGCTCGAGCGATTGCTACATGATGCAAGGTTCTGGGAGTTTCCCTAGGCTCTAGCATAGCTGGGGGCTCAAACCTAGACATGCAAGATTAGTCAATGCTAGGATTGCTCATATCCTCAAGATTTTCATGTTTCTCCTAAGGCTTTGCTGCTATTGTGTCATGGTCCTCCTCGAATGTGACTAGTATAGTTTCGTCAACCTATTGTGGCAGTATTGTATCCACTCTTAATTGGTCAATGTAAGTTCTGTTATCGATGGATTAAGTGTTCCAAGCAACCATTGATGGTAATGGTTGTTTTGGTTTATCTGAATACTCGGATGTGTCTCAGGTTTCACCACCATTAGGAGAGATGGAAATGGGTTCATTCATGGGTGGACTTGATGCTTTATCCCTCAGCTCTTCATCACTCTTGGTCGCAATCTTCTTGGCATCTACAACTACTTGTAACTACAGTTGTTTTCGTTGTTTTCTTCTCTTTTTCTTGGGTAATCGAGGTGTATCCTTTAAAGACTCAGGACCGTGAACTAGGTCAGTCGTTGATGTGGTTGGTTGGGCCTCAGCCTTCTCTTTCTCTAGTGTGTCCTCATGGGCCATAGCCGCGGCCTGTTGAATAGCCTTGCGAGGTTGTGAGGGTACAATTGCCTCTCTTCTTGGAGAGTCTAGCTCTTTAGCTAATTCCCCTCAGTTTAGCCCCTCATCCAATTGCATTGGCAGTTGCTCCTAGTTAGACATTTACTCTAGACTCTTGTCCTTACCCATTAGAACATGCCTTCATTGCTTCTTATCAGAGCGGGTGTTGTGTTTAGAGCTGTTTTTCTCTTGCTTTGGAAGTTTGAGTGACTCTAGTGTAGAACCAAGAGATGGTTTAGCGTTCCTGCCATGTAGGCTTGGACAAAACCAGCTGAAGAAGTCAGGGTTGTATTGATGGGAAGCATAGAGATCTAGGATTGCAGGGCCTTGAGTGAGGCAGAAGATATATGCACTAACATTAAGTACCATGTTCCCTACTCCTAGCCCACTAACCACGTGTAGATCTTCTTCTAGAAGCAATTTATTGTACAATGAATGTTTTTGGACATTGGCAGAAAGGTGGACCTCATGGACCATTGCCAACACTTTTAATGAGGTCGGAGCAATGTATGTGGGATCATGTATTGATATCCAAAGGGCTTTCCTTTGCTTAGCGAATGTCATTAGTTGGTGGCCAATTTTGGCTACCAGGTAGACTCTAGTTGGAGTACCATTTCTGCACAAAGTTACCTTGTCCTTTCCCTTTTCATTTGATTACTTCTAGCTTTTACTTGTTTGTCTCACATTGAGCAGTATAGATTGAGGGTATCAAGCACAATTCTCTAGCTATGACCTTTGGGATGTCCTTTATGACTTCCTTAGCAACAGCTACATAGCGAGAGCAAACATGTTGCTAGTCCCAAGTCAAGGGCGGCTATGAGCTTTGTGTGCACTGGTGTTGGCCTTCCAATGTCCACATGGATGCACACACATGTGATGGCTATCAGCTTGTGATCAAGCTTCATCATGCACTTCATCTCTAGTTCATTGGTCAGATGTGCCATCTCCTTGGCCAAATCTTCGAGAGATTTCTCCTTAAGCCTAGGCTTTAGGTACTTCAAAAGTGCTGGAGGTGTCAAGGTGCTTCGAAAGTGCTAGAGGTGTCAAGGATGTTGGTTGTGACATCTCTTCCACAGGTGAATTGCTAAGGACACGTTCCACAAGGGGTGTCATCATGGCCAATGGCTATGATTGCTGTGATTCTTGATTGGAAGTAGTAGTGGCTAGTTCAGTGGACTGGCTACTATTGGTAGTGTCACTAAATTGATTACTTATTACACATTCTCTATTTATTAAATTTATGTCAATAAATTAATGACTCACTTTTCTTTAAGTGTTGATGATGATCTAGCATGGCCATGAGATCATTTAGAGACCAGTATTCCTAGTGCATCACTTAATGGGATTATCAGAGCACTATGATGGGGATATCTGGTACAGGCAGTACAAGTTATGAAGGGGGAAAGAAGTGCCTGCCAAGTGTAAGAGTGTACACAAGAACCAAGAAGTTACACATAAATGAAGATGGATTGAGTTCTAAGAAGAGGAAATTCATTAGCATTGTGTATATGTATTTATGTGTGCATCCAGGGATGCCTGGGAATGTTTTACTTGTGTGTAATGAGCATTGCATTCATTTGGGGTCATCCTCTCCCCTACAAGTCAAGGTTGAAGGTCTTTTCTTTCATTAAGAAAGACAAGAGAGGGAATTCTCTCACTAAGAAAGACGAGAGACGTGATCCTTTGGAAGTGAGGAGAGAAGTGATTTTCTCTTTCTAAGGTCTAAAATGACACAAGCTTCTGTGTGGAATTCAATCTTAAGGTCGAGGCCCAAGGCAATCTAATGAACTCTTCTTATCTATGACTCAAGGTGGTTGCATGGACCACAAGTTAAGAGTACACTTTAAAAAGCTTTTTTTTTAATATAGTTTTAAAATATCTCGCAATAGAAAAACAATCTCTAAAAGTGGGTCGCGTGGGTTATCAGAAACATCGAGATCTACAACTTTTATGTTGGACGTTTTTTCATCCAAACAATGCACAAAGAGATATCTCGAAATTAGTGCTACAAAGTGGAACAACCACATCTTGCATGAAGATCAACTCAACTCTCTCTCCAAGAAGAAAAGCTCTTGAAAGCCTCTAAAAGAGGAGGCTCTCCTTGGGTGTAAGGGAGAGGTGAAGGAAGCATCACTTTGCATGTGTGGGAGCTTTCGCTCAACCGCCAAGACCCACGGACTGCTTATTGTTTCAAGCATTCCAAGCGAGCCCTAATGGCTATCTCTCACCTAGCCGATGCGCCGTCGATCCTACGAGTGTAGTGAGCTTACCTTGATGCTTGATCAAGTACCCTCCTCTCCCTTGCACTCTGGTAGCTCCACGATTCTTGATGCTAGCTCAAGCATCCTCAAGCCTCCTCCTTCTCCAAGCTCCACCCTCCATAGCCGCACGCGCAAGAGAAGAGAAGAGAAGAAGAGAAGAGGAGATGGTGAAGAGCTTCACCCTCTTGATCCCTCACTCTTACACACACTCACTCCCCCACACTCACACTCCCTCTCTCAAGAGCACACACAAGCAAGAAGGAGAGAAGAGGAGAGGAAGAAGAAGACTCTTTTTGCCACACACCAAAGAATGAGCTTCTCATTCACTTTTCAACTTTATATACAAAGCCCTAAATCCTTTTCGGGCGGTCATCCCCTTTTCCCTCTTTTACATGGCCGGACGTAGCCTAGGCCATTTTTCCCATTTCCCACCATTCTAATTTATCATATTCCCAACTAATGCGTACACTTGGCACAGGAGCGAGCCTGGCACTCTTTTACAAAGATTCAGGGGTGCTCCCACATTTTAATGGTGCGCCCTTTTTCTCTTTTGTTGTCTCGGGCTGACACCGAGGCTTTCTGAGGGTCGTGCCCGAACATTTAAATTTTTCACGGACTAGTTACCGGTCAAGGCGCCTTTTTCTGCTTTTATCCTGCGCCTTTTTTGCTATTTCCCTTTTTTTCCATTTTCTGCTCCTCTGTGCTGCAGGAAACACGATAACATTACCCCCTCCTAGGTGATGGAGTTTAAGGACGATGACCAGAAAATATTTCGGCATGCTTTAGGCTCCATGAAGATACTCGGCATCTTTCACACTGTTGTGGCGCCCCTTATGTAGCCGGTTATCTTTTGAGTATTAGAAACGCTTGAAGCAATAAGCAATCCCTTAGGAGGATGGTATTGGAGGGATTTATTCTGGAGAAACCCCCCGAACACTGTTTGCCTTACAAATCCGTGGCTTTGATTGAAGATCCTTGCCTTTGAGTTGAAGGTCTTCAGTTTTGACTTGAAGGTCTTCAGGCTTGTGGAATCAATAAGCGATCCGTAGATCTTGAGGCATTGGGCATGGATCATTGGACGATGAGGTTCCAAGATCTATGCCAATGGCAGTTCTACCTTGACTTGGTTCAATCATGGTAGCCATCAGCAGGCAAATGGCTGGATGCCGGCTCATGAAAAAAAGTTTTGGTCATTAAAGGATGCCGTGGGTGATCCTCTTTCGCGGGTAGCCATTTCTTGAAACTCGAACATAACCTACAAGAAAAGTTATGCACTCCCTAAGGGGTGTGTCTGTCTCACCGTGTACTGTGTGGTGCCCGTGGCAGTGGGACTGGGAGATGGGTCTAACCTTGGGCCAGCCCTTGGTAACGTCCCACACTTGAGGACCCAGTTCGTGCTTCGTTGGGAGGTGCAGTGCAAGTCTTAGGGTGACCAGTCTGAAAGTCCTTCCCTTGATGTGCCCTAAGTGTGAAGTGGAGAGGGGGCTAGGGAGAACCCTAGGTGCAGTGATTGTGGTGCTTCTTTCTTCTTCTTCTTCTTCTTCTTCTTCTTCTTTTTAATAATAAACATAAAGAGGCGTATACATTGAGACATGTGATACAAGGGCATGACGGGAGTTTACTCCTCGTCATCCGAATAGCGGGTAGGGGATGGCGGAGGGCGGGGGGCCTTGTTAAGGAATCTACGACTCAACAAGTAGCCCTTAAGGTTGAGGCAGGTTTTGAGAGTGGTGGTAGAAAGGAAGGGGTGGTTGCACTGGGTGAATTTGATGTCGCTCATATCTTCGAGCAATGCAACACAGAAAGATGGCAAAAGAAAAGCGTGCATCATGAGGCGAGTCATGGTGCTGCTATCTATGGCATTGGGGTCGAAGTAGAGGGGTGGGAGGTGGCGTTCTTGAGGTGCGGGCTCTTGGTGGTCTAGGATCCTAATTAGTCTAAGATAATTACAAGCGGTTATGAAGGCGAGGTCAGGACAGGAGGTGAACTCGCTAAGAAATCTATCTATAGAGCTGTACAAATCGGCGAGGGTGAAGAGAAGGGCGTCCCTATGGGAGGTGCTATTGGTGTTATAGATAATGGGAAAGTCGAACCTGCCGTGGATGGACGGATTAAAGTCGACCCCTACCCTTCGAGGATACGGCATGAAAGTAGGTTCGTTTCTCTCAGAAGGGAGGGTGTTGCAAAATGCCATCCACGCGTCAAGGTTGACGTCAAAAATGTGTCTTCTCCAAGTGGGTTGGCAATTATAGCATTCCACCGATCTAGGCATCTGGAGGACTTTATCTTGCCAAAATTTGCAGTCCTCGGCTCCCCAAGCAATTGGATGGGCCTCTCGCTCCACTAACCACTTGGCCTTGAGCCTTGCACCCATAGTGATGACATCATTTACAAGTTGAATGGGCAGAACTCTGTTCAAGGTAGCGAGAAACTCAAAGCTCAAGTCGAAGGGGTCATGGTTATATTCCTGTTGTTCCCAGATAATCAATTCGGCATGGAATTCAATAGGGGGGATCTTAAGGGTGCGGTAGGAGAGGGGCAGGCTGTCTTGGAATAGGTCTAACATTTAGCTTTTTCCTTGCCTTCTCTACCATTTCCTTCCTGCAGTTAGCCTGGGCTGCTTTTCTCTCAGCAAACATATCAAGGGGCTGCACTTCCGCTTGTTGTGGCTGAGGGGATGGTGGGACGTATTCCTCCTCCTGAGGTCCCAGATTGAACTCCGGTTCACCCCCTTCTACTTGCACGTCTTCTTGTGCCTTGGCCTCTGTGAAATCGAGTTCATCTATTTCCTGCACCGTCAGGCCTACCTGTGTAAGATATTTTCTTTGCACCTCTAGGCTCTGCGGCGGGCCTCCTAGCTGCAGTGGCACATGCAGGCTGCCGTTAGAGCTCTGCGTGCAATGGTTAGCTTCTTCTCCAGTTCATTTCCTTCTGATTTGGTGGAGTGGAGCAGTGTATTGAGGAAGGTGTGCTGCTGGGCTATCATGGAGAGTTGGGCTGCCTTTGTCTAATTCTCAGCCAGCACCCTATCTCCTTCGGCTTTGGCTAGCCAGCGTGCCAAGTCCCGTATTCTCCCCTCATTGTGATCAGGCCCATTCTTTTGCTCTTTTTTCCATATCTTCCAGGCTCTCCCCCTGATGGAGGGTCATAGCCATGAGTTGTTGCTGCTGGGCCTTAACCTCACGGTGCAGGCGAGACTGCTCCTGGCGTTCATCGGCGATCTGTGCATTGAGCTTGTCCAGCTTCACCTGCATCCTTTGCACCTACTCTTCCCTTAACTGGTCCAGCTCTGCAACCTCCTGTCTGATCTTATCAAGCTGGCTTTCTGCTTCCAGGTTGACTGTAGATAGCTGATCATTCTTGCGCCGCAGGTGAGCATTGGTCTCTCTCTCCCCGTTGAGACGCTCCATCAAGATTTTTCTCCTTCCTTCCCAAGCAGCGTCACATTCCTTCAAGGCCTTTAATTCCTCTACATCCTTATTGCTAGCTTCCTCCCTGAGCATAGCGATCTTCCTTTGGTATTCTGTTATCTGCTTTGTTCTCTCCAGCTGGAGAGCAGCTCGTGATTCTCATTCTGTTGCCAGCTCCTCCACGGCTGTCCTCCTTTCTTCCCTGGCCCTTTCTAACTACGAGAGTAGCTCCTTAATATATTCGTCGTATTGGCCTGCTGGAGATGGGGGGTGGGGCATGGTGGTGGTGGTGACAACGTCTTCTGTTTTCTGCCTCTTCAGCTCCGGCCTTGGCTCCAGTTCAGTCATAGCTGCCCTTTTGACTCCTGATGCTTGGGTGGCCACGGCAGCTTCTCTTGCCAGCTCCTGTTCCACCAGGAATTGTAGCCAAGTGACCACGTTGCTCTCATCGACTTTCAGGGTGGAACCTTGGGTGGTGGTGGCAATGGGTATCGTCATGATAGGAGTGGTTGGTATGGAAGGTATGAAGAGGGGGAGAGTTGGAACCATCGGATCTTTTTCTTTTCCTTCTGTTGAGGGTAGGGGTGCGATTTTCGACACACTGGTACTGGAACCAGGTGCCTCCGTTCCGTGCGGGCTCTCTACGCCTTCCTCATCTCTTTTGTGCTGCTCCTTGATGGAGCGATGGGTGGCCAGCTCTATTTCTTCCTCTTCCTTCCTTCTCAGCTCCTCTTCGGACTTCTTTTTTCTCTCCTCCTCATCCTTGAGTGACTCCCTTCGAGCCCTCTCCAGATCTTCCTTTTCTTTCTTCTTTCGCTCTTTTTCCCTTTTTCCATGCAGGGCTTTGGTTCATTGTTTCGCATGCCTCTGTGGGGTGCTCTGGGATTCTCCCTCTTCATCTGCGTCTGTCTCCGTTTCATTTGACGACCTTCGTTGCTCTTCTGTGTGAGGTGGGGATTGTGACGGTGATTCGTCACTTCCTTCGTCACCTCCCTTCTTGTCTCCTGCTTCTCATCCTTGCCCTAGTGCTTCTTGGATGATGGCTGTAAGGACACCTCCAAACCCTACGGTTGTGGCTTTGAAGGATAATGCCTTGCGGGTTGATCGAGACGACGGGGACTCCCCTCCAACGGCTCTTCCTCATGTTGTCAGGGCCTTAGTCGAAGCCTCTATTATTTTCCTCACAAACCCATTAAGGTTCACCTCGTCCAGCGATTGTGCCGCAATGCTGTCAAGCAGAGGTACATTGATTCATGATGTTGTACCTCTGGCTTGAGAACAAGCCGTGCACCATCTTTGCCTGCAATTGGATTTCTGGGTTGGGGATGTCCGCCAAGCTAATCCCATCATTGGTATGGACCTTCACCTTGTCCATTCCCAACATGGCGTAGATGTCTCTTTTTGGCTTTCTTTCCACCTTATTCGGCAGCCCTAGTGCCCTTTCGACCAACTCGAGGGTCAGCTCAATCTGCACATGTCTAGTGGCTTCATTGTGGCGCACCATGATGGTGCCTCTGTTCCTATTGAAGGTGCGCAAGAAGTCAGCACACTGGGTGTAGTCCACCCTTCGGCCCACTGCGTCCAGGTACTTCTGCAGGTGGCACTGATCTATGATTTGGCGTACTGTCGGCTCTTCGATGGCCACGTATTCAAGGTTGAAGACGTGACAGAACTTCAACTGGTTAAAGGCTCTCGTCTCCATCGTAAGGCCGTACTTCACTTGCTCCTCCTCCGAGAAGGGGAGCTTACCCGCTTTGTCCTGGCTTGCCATGATCGCTACCTGCAAGTTCAGCCATTTCCACTTTTAGTGTTTTTTGACAACTAATTTGCTGGAGGAATAAAAGCATGGCAGATTTTATTGAACATAGCCTTAACTTTGCTTTCCAGACTTTTACCATCACATCTTACCCTTACATTTCAAGTTTAACTGACGTTTCATACTTGGTTTACTTTTTAGATTTCCCTTGTTTATTCTTTACGTTCCACCTTATTACCCCCTTCCCCCTTTGGAACGAGAAGAATCCGTCCCATGATTGGAGGTTGAGAGGCCAAGGGCGTTTAGCATAAAGGGTGTCGGTCTATCTGTGCAAGAGCTAGGCGTAGAAGTTGGGGTTATACTCTAGCTGAGCTTCCCTGTCTAATTCGAATGGGCAGATACCGACATGCGTGATGTATGTCAGAACATCAATTAGGAGAATCGACCCTACTTGCAATGTGGAGCTCTTCCTCTGTTAGGAGGAAGTCAAGGTAGGGGTGCCCCTTGATGTGCTCGTCCATGGGTTACCCACGGAGAGTGGTTAACACTCTATACGAGATAGGCGCGACGTAAGTGGGATCATACTCGGCTATTTTGATGGCTCGGCGTTGGTCATTATGCAACATCCGTCAACCTCCCATTGCAACCTAAGAGCGTATCACTGCCTCAAGAAGGGTGATCTAATATCGGCAAGGTGGGATAACATTGCGATCTCTTGGTCAGTGATAGCAGAAGTGGTCCGTGGATCGTATGACGTAATGAGACGTTGCTTAATGGCTTGGTCTTTGGAGACCTCGCTACTAAGCAACTCAGCACAGTAGAGCGAGAAGCCTGTGCAAATGTGAATTCAAAAGTCTCCCAAGAGCAAGGCATATTGCGCACTTCCGTTGCAAAGGGTTCCTCTAATAGACCCAAGTCCAAGTGGTCATAGCTAAGGGCTAGCGACACGAAGGTGGCATCGAGCTGTTTGATGCAGTCCACCACATCATCTCCGGTGTCCTCCGCAAGGTCAGTGGCTAGCGCTAGAAATGACTTGAGCCTGCACAACCGAGCTGTTTGGAAGATGGGCAGTCACAGCAGCTAGGCTACTGCAGTCGGCTTTGCTGCAGAGAGTCGGTTTGACTTGGTCAGTGCTTGGGCCGATAGGTTTGCGCGACTCTCTTGGGCCGAAGCATAGATGAGTCGGATGGCTGGGGCTCTGGAGAGCACTGCAGCCTATGGTCTTGAAGTGTTGGGGGGCGTGGGCTGATCAAGCTTGAGGGTGGCGTATGACTAGTGCCTTTGGCCGCGGGGACCTTAGGGATCCACAGTGAGGCATTTTCCTCATAGTAGCCTTGCGCACGCAAGAGGGTTTTAGGGACCCATATTTGCTTAATCACGCGGCGCTTTCGGTGATTGCATCTTGGCCTCCTAGGTTTAGAGTTCTGGGTCTTATGCGGATAGGTGTGTCGACTCCTAGGTGGTTGTTGCGGCTGTTTAGGCACCCATTGAAAGCGAGGCTGTTGGGTCCTTGCTTTGGTTATTGCGGGCTGCGGTTTATGGAAGTCGGGGAGCAGCGGACACGCACTACCCCCTCCTTAATCTTGCCTACGGATGTTTCTATCAGTGGTCCTGTGGACAGTGATAGTGTCGCGCAGCCCTTGCTGAAAGCTGTGACAATGCGCACGTTGTCGATTGCTAGGTGGATGCGGTGTGACTCATAATCAATATTACAGTGAGTCTGCTTTTTGAAGGTTTGCCCGAGCAGCGACTCCATGCCTGTGTCTGTAGCACTAGGCAACACGTAAAACAGCATTGGAACAGTCTCAGACTCGATAGAAATGGCGACTCTGCACTTGCCGAGAAGTGCGTAAGATTGAGCCCCATATGGGCTTAATTTGGCAGTTATGGGTTGAAGTAGTGGTTTGCCAAGTTGGATCCAATGCTTGTGCGTTAAGACATTGAAGTCAGCTCCCTCATCAATCAAGGCGTTGAAGGTGCATGTTTGCTTGGCAGTGACCGTGACACGGAGGTAGGGGGTTCTACAGCTTCCTCATCATCTTCGTTAATTTCAATGATTATGGCTGCTCATATTTTGACCGGTGGTTCTAACATTGGTGGCTCATGCGAAGGATGAGTGGGAGGGAAGTACTTCTTGACATGACTGCCATTGAAGAAGCCTATTCCTTCACCGTCCAGGGTCTCAAGCTCAACATTACCGGTTCGGCTGATTGCCCAACCCTTGAAGGGTCCGAGACCTCTGAATTTCATTTTTTGCTTATGTCCTTTAACTGAGTAGAGGAGCACGAAGTCACCCTGTTCAAACTCGTGTTGCTTGACATGCTTGTTAAACCAGCTCTTTCGTCGGGCTTTCTCGCAGATAAGCACGTGGGTGGCTAGAAGACGAGTTTCTCATAGGCGTTCCAACTCGACCAGGCGTTGCGTCCATGCTTCCTTTGCTTCCCATCGTTCTTGGAGTGCTATTCTTAGGCTAGGGACGAAGAATTCTAATGGTAGAATCACCTCAGTTCCATAGGTCAACTTAAAGGGGGTTTGGCCGACGGCCGTTTTATAAGCTGTGCAGTAGGCCCACAAGGCTGCCATCAACTTGTTGTCCCAGTCGCTTCGTGAGGCTGAGACTACTTTAGTCAAGACGTTGATAAGAATTTTGTTAGTTGATTCTACCTAGCCATTAGCTTGAGGGTAGTATGGTGAGGATTTGCGATGGATGATAAGAAAGGTGGATAGGAGATGTGCTATCACTTCGTTGATGAAGTGTGTGCCTTGGTCGCTAACCAATTCGATGGGGCAATCGAAGCGCGAGATCACTTGCTCCCATAAGAACTTGGCAGTCGTCCTAGCGTCATTTTTTCGTGTGGCTCTTGCCTCTGCCCATTTTGTGAGATAATCCATGGCCACCACGATGTACTTGGCTTGTGAGTACTGCGCCGCGGGGCTAATGGATCCTATGAAGTCAATGTCCCATTTTTCGAAGGGTTGGCAAGTAATAATTCGGGTTAACTCCATTTGATCCTTACGAATCGGGACTTTTGTCCATTGGTACTCGTCACAATGCTTGACGAATCGCTTGGCATCGCGAAAAAGTGTGGGCCACCATAGTTGGGACTGCAGCACCTTCCGTGCTGTCGTGTCTCCGCTAAAGTGTCCTCCTGCAATGCCGTTGTATGCCCCTAAGAGCACATCGTGCATCTCATGCTCACACATGCACCTATGCAGCAATCCGTCTTGCCCTAGCCTATAGAGTTGGCCTGCAATCAGCTGGTAGGGCTGGATCTTCACGATCAAGTGCCTAAGTTGTGCCTTTTCTATTGGTTGCTCAAGTGGTCTGTGCTCGAGCACTTGGACTATGTCGTCTGCCCAGTATGGCGTCAGATCAGCCTTAAATAGATCTCTCTCACTGGACAGGTGGAATAAGTGGGCGTCAGGTAACTCTTCAATGATGCCTTCTCCAACGGCTTCTCCTGTGGGTATACGAGACATGTGATCAGCCATGTAATGCTGTTTTCCCTTTCGTACCACCATGGAGAAATAGAACTCTAGGAGCAGGAGGAGCCATCGAGCTATGCGTCCTGTAGCACAAGGTTTGTTCACTAAATAGAGCAGGGCTTGATGGTCCACGAAGAAGATGAAAGGTGTGGCCAATAGATAATGTCGGAATTTCTTCACGGCAAACACCATGGCTAATCCCTCCCTTTCTGTTGTCGAATAATTCATCTTTGTCTCAGTGAGTTGTCTCCTAGCAAAGCTCACTAGGTAATCTAAGTTATGCTCACCAGGTTGGCACAACACTGCCCCCACGGCAAACTTAGAAGCATCGATGTGCATGTGGAAGGTAATGTTCCGTGGGCTCGTAGAATTGGTGCTGTTGTTAGAGCCTTTTTCAATTCTTCGTATGCCCGTTGGCATGCCTCGATCCACTCAAAGACAATCAGCAACTTGTACAATGTCCTGGCGATCAGCGCGTAATTGAGCACAGACTGCCAATAGTATCCTATGTGACCTAAGAAGCATTGAACTCCCTTGTAATTAATTGGGGGTGGAAGGTCAACAATAACCCTGACTTTCGAGAAGTCAGTGGCAATGCCGTTTTTCGACACCACGTGTCCTAAGATGCATCCGTGCTTCACCCAAAACTGACACTTCAAGGGGTTCAAGGAGAGACGATATAAGCGGCACCGTTCAAAGACTGCGGGGAGTTTGTCTAAGTGTTCGATCCAGGTCGAATGGACACACAGATTGTCAACAAAGACCTCTAACTCCTTGCGAATCATGTCATTAAAGATGGTGCACATGAGGCATTGGAAAATGGCAGGGGCATTGGTCAACCCGAAGGGCATGACTATGTATGCAAAGATGCCCCACTCAGTGGCAAAGGCCGTCTTCTGCCTGTCTCCAGGATGCACTTGCATCTGGTTGTACCCTGAGAAGCCATCCAGAAAACTGTAGGCTTCCTTGCCCGCCACCCTCTCAAGCATGTGCTCGGTGTACGGCAAGGGATAGTTGTCTCTCTTTGTAGCAGTGTTCACCTTCTTCTAATTGATGTACACTCGAATTTTGCCGTTCTTCTTCATCACAATGACTATGGGTGATACTCAGTCTATGTGCTCAATTTCATAAATAAATCCAGCTCTCATCAGCTTGTCAATTTCCTCTTTGATAGCATGAGCGCATTTTGGATTCATGGGGTACGTTCGCTACTTGACCGGTGTTGCATCCGACGTCATGGGTATGTTGTGAGTCACAACACTCGGATCTACCCCAAGTACCTCTTCTAAGGACCATGCAAATACATCTATGTACTCCCGCAAGAGAGCGACAAGACTCAACTCTTCTTTACCAGTCAAGTCATCGGCAATGAACACCGGTCAGGGTGTCTCCCTTTCCAGGGCTAGGTTTACCTCCTTGACCTTGGCTGGTCCTTCGATTGGTTCGCTCGTCTGCCCTTGACGCTTGGCACCTAGCAGAACCACTACCCTATCCCCTTTTTTGAATTTAGTGAAGCGTTAAGGTAGGTCATGCAGTTTCCGCTATTCTTTTGATCGTGCATCCCTAGGGTGCTTTGCCTTATCCTGCCTTAACCATCTGCGCCTCAGGTGGACGGGTAAGTCCCCCTTGGTGTGTTTGATCATGGGCGGCCTAGGGATCTCTCGGTCACTATCCGAAGTAACTTCCGATTCAGAGTCAAACCCTCCATCTTCGCTAAAAGAGGTGGTCTCCCCTGGTGGCCGCAGTTCAGATGGCGATTCGGTTCTAAGTATTGATGTCGTTCCTGGTTGGGTTAGGCCTGCTTGCTCAAGGTCTATGGCTCCTATGCATTCCAATCAAGCACAATCACATTTCATGCATATGACTCCTTGCTCCATTCTAAGGGCCTGCCTTTTCTGCGGCTTGGCGTCTGCTCGTATCTGCTCAATTTCTCGTCCTTCAGTGTCGTATTCTATGGTATCCAGTTCACCCTCGCTCTCATCATCATTAAAGGATTGGCAGTCTTCGTATTCATCACAGGAATCTTTGTCATTCGACTGCTCATCGTCTCCTAGGGCTTGGCATGCCTCATGTCGTTGGTCAGGAACTAGGGCCCAGTTATACATGAGGTTCAACTCGTGCACCCTGGTCCATTGCCACTTGGAATCCTCTAAGAGATCCTGGAGTGGTTTGAAGTTGGCAGCTGGGTTGCTAGCTAGCCGGTCCATTAGGTATTCCAATACCCCCTGGAGTTCCCTTTTGTTGGATGGCACTTGGAAGGTGGCAAGCTTAGGCTTTCCATGGAGGCTTGCTGCCATCATGTAGACTAGTGTAGAGAGTGCTTCGTTGGTCTTGCCGATCGTTTTGATGGCCTGCTTATACGCCTCATGGTCTGAGAATGGTAGGTCAATTGTAGTGAGGACGTGCATCCAATCCCGCTCATCCTCTGAGCATGGGATATACTTGGTCAAGGACCCATAGGGCTTCTTGACCTGAGTGTTCCCCTTGAGCATAGTAGAGATGGCATCTAGGTCGCCTGGTGAGGTCTTCCAAGTGTCCATTTCTATTCTTACGGCGTCCATTCTATTGCCAAGGAAGATCAAGCCGTTACCCCAATCTTTGATGAATTTAGCGTTGCGCATACAGGGTCGGCCTAATAGGATATCGTAGTCCACTCCCTTCATGACTATAAAGTCGACAGAGAACTGGACACATGCGATCTTCACTGGCCAATTCTTCAGTACCCCGAATAGCTTCACTCTCATACCGTTTGCTAGCGTGATGTTAAACCTAGCAGCTTCGACAGGCGAGTTTCCCCAAGTCTGAAGCACTGCGTGGCTAAGCACACTAACCCTGGTTCCCATGTCTACGATTCCCTTCCTTGTTGTGTCACCCAGGGCTAGGACTGACAAGACCGCGTGCATCTCAGAGCCTTCCCAAAAGGCGTTGACGTGCAAAGATTTAGGCATGGAATGCAGCGTCAAACTTGGCAGTTGTGTTTATGCATCCTGGTCTCGAGGGTCTGCCGTGACTTGCTCTTGTGATCCTTCGACCCACTGCTTAAGGTCTTGCCATAGGGCAGGGTGCTGCTTAACCAGATCTCCCAGGCTAAGTGTTATAGGGGTGGTCACTAGCGTGGTCAGGAGTTCATTAGATACTCGTCCTTCCTTTAGCCTAGACTGTCCGGGCCAATGGCCGCAGCTGATCTACGGCTCTATTGCGTCTAGGCTTGGTCTCAGCGGCACTGCTTGTGGCACAGTTGCTTCGGCCGACTTAGGTTGAGGCGGTGATATTGGCGTGCTTATATTGGAGAGATCATCGATCTCATCCTCTATGATGGGTTCAGCATCTTTGAGATGTTGTTAAGCCTCCCTCACCCATTCCTTCACCTTTTCTATGGCCTCTAATTATCGCTTCGGATGCGGGTATTCCCCTACCTTAGCGCTTCCCTTTTCGGTTGTCTGAGGGGCTGAAGTCTCTGCCTCCGCGTCTGAGACTTTCTTCCCCGGGGGTAGAGTCGTAGCACTCTCGGTCTTTAGTGCAACCTTAGCTTCCGATCTCTTCTTTTTCCGCCTGCAGCTTTTCTTTCCTATCGAGATTGTGTCAAGATTGCAGGTCCTGGCAGAGAGATGCTGGCCTGCTTCGTTTGGGCTCGGGTCATAACTCGCAAGGGAATAGGTGTGGCCTCCCCATCGGGGTTTTTGACACCAAACAGCCCCAATGGGATGGATGGCAAATTGGCTGAGCTAGAGGACGGCTTCCGCTTTGGGCAGTCTATGAAAAGATGGATGATTCTGCACTCTGCGCACCTTTGGTCAACCTTGTCCCTATTTTGCTGCTCTCTTTCAGGGCAGCGTGATGAGACATGACCAGGGTGTTCACAAATCCAACAAGTGGCTGGATCCTATGGCTGCCCTCCTAGGCCTCTACCCCGTCCTCGTCCTAACGCCATCACCGGCACGGGTCGATAATCCATGAGGACCGTGTTGCCCTCGTCGTCATGCGAGAGGTAAGGGTATATGTAGGTCTCTTCAACATTCGGCTCCTCCACGTAGTGTACTGGAGCATCGCTCGATGGGTGGGTCACATAAGGACCAAGTGGTCTAGGAATGCCTGTGGGATTTATGTCCATTCTAGGGATGGCTGGTTTTATATCGTTAGGCGCAGGTAGAGCCAATGGGGTTCCCCTTCCGAAGAATGGCTACGGCCTGTTAGCTAGATAAGGTTGGCTGTGGGGTTGCGAGTATGGAAGTCTTCTTGGTAGTCTGCAATGTGTGATATCGTGGCCAAACCTACCATAGTTAGCACAAGGTCTTGACCTAGGGTCTTGACACTCGGCCGGCAAGGTCTTGACCTAGGGTCTTGACACTCGACCAGCAAGTGGTTTCCACCATAGTACACGCATTGGATGTGCGAGCGCATTGGTCGTCTCAACATGTCTTGTATCTTGGCTAATTCCATCTTGACCTCAACCAAGCCTTGGTCTATCTCTCGGTGGCCTTCCCCTTATCTTGGGATGATGGGATTGACCGCTCACTAGGGGCTGACGTTCTCTCTGAGCTTCGCGGGTTGGTCTCTTCTAGATTTGAGCTCCTAGAGCTCCGCTCTTTCAGCTGGTCATCGACTTTGATGGCTTCCTCAAAAAGTCTAGCCACCACGTCCCGCTGCAAGCTTGAGTTGCCTGCCAATGCCTTATATAACTCCTCGTCTCGAATTCCACTAATGAATACAGTTGAAACTGCTCTGTCAATCGGTCGCTCGCCTAGAGGGATTCTCTTAAAGAGACTTCTCACATGGGTCACATAGTCACGGATATCCTCCTTCTCTTTCTACTTGACATTCATCAAGCATACTAGCAGGTTATCAAAGTATCCGGGCTCGGTGAACCTCTTGACGAAGAGATCCTTGAGATTATTGAAGTTGGCTCATTCCACGGCATCCAGGCTTGTATACCACATCCTACCCTTGTCGCCGAGGCAGAGCCCGAATGCTTGCGAACATTGAGTCTGGTCATTGAGGCCGTTGGCTTCGCAGACTTACTCGAACTGCTCAACAAAGCTGTATGGATCATCATGCGAGTGGTACTTATCAATCTGCTTAGCAACAATGGGTATTTTGGCATGGCTCTTTGAGCCTTGGTTTGCCCCTAATCCTGCAAGCAGAGACGTCGCTAGTGCGGTGGCACTCTGCTCTACTGCGGTGTTATCGAGCAGTCGTTTCATGAGGAGCTCGCTCAATGTCAAGTCTCCCTCTAGTGCTCTCTCATGGTCCGTGCGGTTTTGGCTAGCCAAGTTCAACACTCGCTGCACCTCATGCAATTCCATGCTTTGCCTTTGGTTCGTAGCCTGCTAATCCCTATTATACTCAACTATTCCCTGCAGTGCCTTGCGGGCTAGCCTTCTCTCCTCCTCTAGATCCTCAATGATTGCGTCAGCTGTTCTGCCGCGGTGCTCGTACTGGGCGTGCGCATCATAACTACTCACCATCTGTTGGATAGCATCTAGGAATACACTCAAATCGAGCTTCTCATTAGACCGATGGTCTGAGCTTTCTTCTATCATGTGGTTGAATTTTTACGCTCTGCTGCGCTGTCAATCAGGTTGAATAGTCTTGACAGATCCTCGTCGTCGGCGCTCCTTGCTTGGTCCTACCCTACGCTTCAATTGTTTGTCGATGTCTTGGGTCCTCTCCTATTGGTGGGTTCCTTGAGTGGTTTATCTGAGTGAGTTCCTTTGGTTATTGAATGCAAACCTCAATTTATGGTGACTCGGTGAGTGTGTCGTTTCTCGTGCACTTGTGCCCAATCAGGCTTTCAGCTTTCTTAAGTGTACTTCAAGTGCGGAAATTCAATGTGAGTGCCGCAAGCAATTCCTTGGCGTCTTACACACTCTTGCTTGTTTCAGGCCTGATAAGCTTCGTTGCTCAAGTCCTGGCCGTTCTAGTGGTTCTAGGGTCTGCGTTGCTTCTTACCGTTCACTAGGAGGGTCGATCACAGGTCCTCCGATTGGATTTCCGTTCTCAACGCGTTAGGTCGCTGGGGAGTACTCCAACACTGTCCCCCTGTCCCTTGGTCTTGACTCCTACATTGGGAACTGCCTACAAGGCGTTCGCCATGTTGTCCTAGAGCGGGTTGCGCTTTCAGTCGCTCACGGGGGTCAAGTTTTAATGTTTTTCCCCCCCTTTTTTTTAAAGGTATGTCTGACTCTGGGAATCGGACGTTCGATTTACCAGTGGTCCGATTCTAGGAATCGGACCAGGTGGGTCCGAGTCTGAGTGTCCGAGTCGGACGGGTTGGTTAGATTGAACGGCTGTCCGATCGTTCGATTCTCAGAATCAAACATCCATCCGATTCTTAGAATCGAACCCTGAATCGGGTGTTCTATTCCGCCAGCCCGACGCTCTTTTGAGCACAATTTCATTCAAAATCTCAAGACGTCGATGACGATAGACTACAAATTTCACCAGGAATGATGTTGGAGTGATGGGGGAGAGATCTATATACCTGGGGATCGCCAATAGCAACGTCACTCCGTGCCCTGATCGATCGAAAGCTCTCTCTCTCTCTCTCTCTCTCTCTCTCTCTCTCTCTCTCTCTCTCTCTCTTTCTCTCTCTCAGCTGGTTGCAAATGAGGATTCCCTTGCCCTTCCAGAACTTATAACCCTACTGGTCATTCCCCGGATGCTATAAATCACTCTCCTAGCAATTCCTACACATTCAAATGCACATTTTCTCCATTTTTCCCCTGTTTTCCCCGATTTTCTCCCTATTTTACAGCAGCAACCCTATGCCTCTCGAGGTGTGATTTCCTACTATTAACCTACTCTAAACACAACACAAATCAAAAGCAAAATACTGAACTAATTTCTCCATGTTTTCCAATCATCAAACAACCAGAATATCCCAAAATACTTACCTGTTTTGAATATAAAAAACACCCAACTTCCTACCTATCTCAAGCTCCGTTTCGAGGATGAATACCTTACTTCGATGCTCGATATGAGGTGCGCAAGTGCTCAAGCTTGAATCCGTTGGTCCCGGCAACGGAACCAAAATGTGGGAGCTTTCGCTCAACCGCCAAGACCCATGGTGAGAGATAGCTATTAGAGCTATCTCTCACCTAGCCGACGCGCCGTCGATCCTACGAGTGTAGTGAGCTTACCTTGATGCTTGATCAAGTACCCTCCTCTCCCTTGCACTCCAGTAGCTCCATGATTCTTGATGCTAGCTCAAGCATCCTCAAGCCTCCTCCTTCTCCAAGTTCCATCCTCCATAGCCGCGCGTGCAAGAGAAGAGAAGAAGAGAAGAGGAGATGGTGAAGAGCTTCACCCTCTTGATCCCTCACTCTCACACACACTCACTCCCTCACACTGACACTCCCTCTCTCAAGAGCACACACAAGCAAGAAGGAGAGAAGAGGAGAGGAAGAAGAAGACTCTTTTTGCCACACACCAAAGAATGAGCTTCTCATTCACTTTTCAACTTTATATACAAAGCCCTAAATCCTTTTTGGGCAGTCATCCCCTTTTCCCTCTTTTACATGGTCGGCCATAGCCTAGGCCCTTTTTCCCATTTCCCACCATTCTAATTTATCCTATTCCCAACTAATGCGTACACTATGCACAGAAGCGAGCCTGGCACTCTTTTACAAAGATTCGGGGGCGTTCCCACATTTTAATGGTGCGCCCTTTTTCTCTTTTGTTGTCTCAGGCCAACACCGAGGCTTTCTGAGGGTCGTGCCCGAACATTTAAATTTTTCAAGGACTAATTACCGGTTAAGTGCCTTTTTTCGCTTTTATCCTGCGCCTTTTTTGCTATTTCCCCTTTTTTCCATTTTCCGCTCCTCTGTGCTGCGGGAAACACGGTAACAGCATGTATCCAAGAGGAAAAGAGAAGGTGCAAGTGTTGCAGAAGCCTTGCTGAAATCACGTGCTGCAGAAGCCCTGCTGAAATCAAGTGTTGCGGAAGCTCTGCTGAAATCAAGTTCCAAGAGGAGAAGAGAAGGTACAAGTGCTATGGAAGCTCTGCTGAAATCAAGCGCCAAGAGGAGAGCCCTACATATATTGTGTAGGAGAGAAGGAGACTCAAGAAGGATCAAAAGGTTCAAACTTCCAAGTTGTGCAAGTGTTAGCCAGTTGTATACCATGCAAGGAACCGTGATCTTGTTTCCAAGATCTACAAGTAAGAACTGGCTTATGTGTAATGGAGGAGCTTGCTCCTTGTCAATAATATAACTCCAGAAGGGGGGACTGGCCCATCTTCCAGTCCCTACCGTGTTGCCAATTTCTCTACCTCTCTCTCTACATATTTCTTTTCTCTCATCTATTCTCCCTTTGTGCCAACATAATATTCGCCATATATATTTTAAGTATATAAGAAAGTCAAGCGTGTATCTCAGATTCTATAATAGGTAGAGTGCGGTGTCAAGGCCTTAAGCAGATCAAAAGCGGTCATATCTTTCATTTCCCTTTGCACATTCACTTCTGCAGATCGAGTGCTAGTTAAGGTGGATTGCATAGGCATATCCTTAGGCTGAGAACTAAGGGTGGTGTCATATCCCGTATCTTGGACATTTGGAAGCTCAGATGGAGATAGAGATCGGGATTGAGCAACTCCACTTGACGACTGTTGTTGTGCTTCCTGTGTTAGGGAAAGAGGGTGTAGTAGATTTGAAACTCCTAAGTGGACTTGGCACTAGCTTTCTTGAATAATCACCCTTATCATGAGTAGTGTTATGCCTGTGGTGCTCATTATTTTCTTGGGAAGTCAAAGGCTCCTTGGGCACTAGTCGTCTTTGTGCACACTCGACGCTTACATCTGATATCCGCTTATTAAGCATGCTAGGTTAAGGATCTACCTTTCAAATAGACATGTTTGGTTTCTTGATTTCAATCATAAGGGACTTAGTCACTCCGATGTTTTTGACTCGAGACTTGGATTTTTGTTTAGATTTCTTCATGCGCTTCTTTGCTTTTGATACGATTTGGCCTTCAGTTGTGCTGCTAACAAAGGTGGTTTAGTAGGGGGTTTTGGTACCCAAATCCGTTGATTACCTATGTAATACCCTTGAGCATATAGCAACGCTTTGGATATCCATCGTAGTGTTGTGCTGGCTCTCCATCGATACTTTTGTCTATAAGGCTTGGGATTCTTTTGTGGTCTTCTACGACATTTGTAAGTCCAAAGCCTATCCTTGGCATTGTCTCTTGACCTTCTTGTTTCAAGCATGGCCTCGTTCACTAGTTCTCTCTATTCAACTTGCGCTTGTATTAACTCTTTCAACAAGTCCTTGCTCTCGTTACTAGGCTTGCTTGGTATGTTAGAATATTCCTTGTCTTTCCCTCGAGGTTTGATGGGGTCACCCTTGCTAAAGCTTGTGATTATCCTCACACCCCAGGTAGTGTCAATTGTATCCTTTGTGCTACATAATTTGCCTCACACTTTGTCACCCTTTTGAAAGGTCATCCTAGGAGGGTTTCCTTTCCACAGTTTGCACTATTTGGAGGAACATGAAATAAGATAGGTAAGCTTCTCGTGTCAATAGTTACAAGGATTTTGCACTTCCCTATAAGTGCTTGTGGGTGTCTCCCATAAGGACTAAGAGTTGCATTAGTTGGTGTGAGCTCTAGTTGGCCTAGTAGGGTCCATGCTTCATAGGTCAAGATATTAAAATATGCTCCTTCATCGATGAGAGCATCGACACAATGCTCTCTTTTTGCGATGAGTTTGACCCTAAGATAAGCAAGCGGTACTATGTCTTCATCTTCCAGGTTTTGGCTTATAAGTTTAAGCCTTCTGATACATGCCTTTGAGTCCCCAACTACACAACCAGATGTGGATTCTCTATTGATGTCTTGGGTCATTTGTGCAGTGTTGTTCAAGGTATATATCGTCAGGACTGCCATACCTAGTCATTCTCAGAGTTGTAGCTTGATGTTATTGCATTCCACTTTGACTAGATGCAGTCCGAATACAACATATACATGTTTTTGTGGTATTACCTTTGTGCCCTTGTTGGCTAGATTTGCTCATTGAGGTTCTAGGGGCTTTGTTTGTCTTTGTTCGGGTACGGGCTTTTGGTTGCTGTTTTGCAAGTGAGAATCTTGTGTAGAGCCATTACTACACTAGAAAGTTGAAGGACCTGTCACGATGGACGTTTTCTCTCCAACCTACTTGGGGGAGGTGCGAAGGGGGCAGCCCCCTTTGCGGGGGTTCGGGAGGGGCGAGGGGGATTCCCCCTAGCCCATAGGGCCGTTACGCTAAATACCATGCACAATTTGAAGGACCGTTCATAGCCAAGTTTTGAACTACTTGCTCTAGTTTTCAGCCTAGTGATAAATCTATTATGTGCATTCGGCTCTATATGGTCTTTGGATCGATTTAAGGGGTTTGATGTTAAAATTTTGAAAAAATCCAAATTCGACCTAACAAGCTCAAATTGCAGGGGTTGAATGTTTGATTCGACCCATCCGAATGGCTGAGGGCCAAATGCAACTGGTCCGAATGTCAAATTTGGCCAATTTGAATGTGGTTGTTCGAGGGCTGAATGGCCGATGACAGTGGGCCAAATCAATCGGGTCAATGGCCAAGTGGTTCTCCGAATGGATTTAGGCAGAACGGACGAGGGCCAAGTCAGGTGAGCTAAATGCAAAGTTGGTCTGAATGGTGAATTTGACTAGGCCGATGTCCGAGTGGGGTTGGGCCCAGTCAGCCGAACCAAGGGCCAAATTTTCAAGTGTTCAAGTAAGATGGGCCAAATGGTCGATTCGACCGGGCCAAGTCCTAAGCATCCGAATGGTGGTGGGCCAAATGGTTGAGTACAAGAGGGCTGAGGGCCAATTCTGGGGTTCGGCCCAGAATTGTTGTCACTCGGGTGGACTGAACACGGCGTGGTTTTGGCAGATACGATGACAAATCAATCAACTCATACGATTTAGGTCATGACATATAGCACACACCTCCATATTAAAGCTATGGATAAAGGAGAAGAGTTGTATATACCTAGAATAGCAAATAAACTCCAAAATAAAAATTAGCAAACAAATCAAACCCTCTTGCCCTGTTATGACAACAACAACCCTAACACTTGTTTTTCCTTTTTTTTCTCCATTTTTTCCTACCCTAATGCATCCAAATCACAAAGTAAACACCTACACTACTCCAACCTACTTTTCCAAATCTTAAAAACCAAAAACTTACTTGCTAAAGAGATCGAATACCTCTTCAAACTCCCTCGCTTCCTACCTATCTACCTCAAGCAATGATTCAGGGAAAACCCTACTTTAATGCTCAATTCGGAGCGTGAAAGCACTCAAGGCTCGAATCTGTTAGTCTCGGCAATGGAACCAAAATGTTGGGAGCTCACGCTCAACCACCAAGACCCACATAATGCTTTTTGTGCAAGTGCTTCAAGCTAAGCACTAATGGCTACCTCTCACATAGCCGACGTGCTATCTCTCTCTACGAGTGTAGTGAGCTTACCTCCATGCCCGATTGAGTTGCCTCCTCTCCTAAGCACTCTCGTAGCTCCACAATC
The DNA here is from genome assembly GCF_053477565.2 of Lygodium microphyllum. Classification (NCBI taxonomy): domain Eukaryota; kingdom Viridiplantae; phylum Streptophyta; class Polypodiopsida; order Schizaeales; family Lygodiaceae; genus Lygodium; species Lygodium microphyllum. Next base: position 80,864,536 of record NC_141139.1, read on the forward strand.
CAAGCGCAAGCTTCAAGCGAGCTCGATCCTCAAGCTCGACGCTCCAAGCTCCATTCTGTGAGTAAGAGAAGAGAAGAGAAGAAGAGAGGAGAAGATGGAAAGCTTCTCCACCATGGTCCCTTACCCTCACACACTCACTCCCTCGTACTCTCACACTTTCTCTCTCAAGCACAAGCTCAAGCAAGAAGAAGAAGAAGAAGAAGAAGAAGAGAGCTACTTTTGGCCACATACAAGAATGAGCTTCTCATTCACTTTTCAACTTTATATACAAAACCCTAAATCCCTTTTGGGTGGTCATCCCCTTATCCCCTTTTTTTTATGGCCAGTCATAGCATAGGCCCTTTTTCTCATTGTCTTCCTATCTTCCTAGCTTCCTTCCTACCACCCATCTACCTTTACAATTTGCACAGGTGAGAGTGCTCTTTTACAAAATAAATCATGTGCACCTTGCGCTCTTTTACAAAAGTATTGACTTGCGCTTTTTCTTGTGCGCCTCTCTCCTTGATTTAGGACTTTTTTGCACTTCATGTGTTTCTTGGTGCATCTCCGTCTTTGCCTTATCTTCTGTTTTAGATTTTCCAAATTTTCCACCTTGTTCGTCTAAGGATTAATAGTGTATCATTTTAAAGGTTTTATTAACCTTTTAACCTTATTACAATGCTTGATGCCTAGAAGAAAGAGTGGTCATTTCCAAGTGTGGAAGGCTTTCAAAGTAAGATTTTGGAGCAAAATAATAGCAATCTAGGTTATGCTACATGCGATCAATGTGATATAATGAGCACTTTTTGTGTTAATTAGATCATATAATAGTCTTCAAATGCACTCAAACAAGATCGATAGTCACCCTAGTATATGCAAACACCATCTTTGTTAATTTTTCTACCACAAACAAGATCAAGAAGCATTAACAAATAAATTTAAAATAATTCTATAGTGCCCGTGTTCCATATGATTTTGATTCAATCCCTACAAGTAATGTATGCATGAAAGTACCATAATTCTTGCAAGTATGCTATGTGATGGATGTATTAGAGGATAGAAACTCATACTTCACACTAATTGAAAAGTGGATTTTTAAATGTTTTTAAATATTTTTCCTAAAGAGAATGAGAATGTGGAAACTCTAATTTTTATTTTCTACTCAATGTCCAACAAGCGAGTTGCATCCTGATTTGACCTTCCTACCTAACCATGTGTGTTTCAAGAAGTGTTTATTCAGGGAGCAAAAGGCTCTATTCTTTCAAGTAGCTCAACTTCTAAATCTAAGGGTTTTACCTAATCTAGTTGTGCATGTTTCAAATTAGTCATGCCTTCTCTAATCGAAGGGCAAACCTCAATCCTTTCAAGCAATCATGGCCTCTATTCCTTCACATGATGAGAGTATGAGCATTCTCATAAAGAGAATTTTATCATTTGTCTTGTAAAGAGAAAAAAAATGTTAGCCTCATTGAGAGCCCAACAATGTGGGACTTTCGAAAGACACATATTCATTCACATGTTTCCTCTATGCTTGAGATTAAACTACCTCTCGCTTAGTTGACTTTTACTGTAGCTCTAAGCCACCAAGCCAATCTCTCTCTCTCTCTCTCTCTCTCTCTCTCTCTCTCTCTCTCTCTCTCTCTCTCTCTCTCTCTCTCTCTCTCTCTCTCTCTCAACCCCATGAAAGCAAAGAAACAAGTAAGGAGTCAAATTTTGTAGTTGGTTCACCAATTGCTCATCTCCTCATTGTAGTTTGCCATTGAAGGGAGGGGTAGATAGTCTCACAATTTGGATGTATGTTCCTCATACACCAAGCTCTTGATCCACTATTTATATGCCCCACTCCATGCCACCAAGAGGATGTATACAAAAAAATAGAAGAAAAATCTTCTCCTTTGTAGTCCTCACTCCTTACTCTCCTGCACTCTATTAAACAAGTACAGATGTCTCAAGAAACTCATGTGTTGTGGAAGAGAGGAAGAAGAAAATAATAAGATGAGTGGAATAGGAGAGATGGCTTTACTCCCCAAGTCACACACACACACACACACTCTCTCTCTCTCTCTCTCTCTCTCTCTCTCTCTCTCTCTCTCTCTCTCTCTCTCTCTCTCTCTCTCTCTCTCTCTCTCTCTCTCTCTCTCTCTCTCTCTCTCTCTCTCTCTCTCTCTCTCTGTGTGTGTGTGTGTGTGTGTGTGTGGCTATGATGGAAGTAAGAACAAGGGGAAGAAAGTGTGAACTCACAAATTGTACGCACAAAAATGATAGCTTCTATTCATTTCTCTTCATTTTATACATTACATAGATAGGGTTTCTTGGGTAGGTAGCTTGAATCCTTGTCCATTTTTCCATGTTTAGTCACTTCATTTTACATGGTTGTGACTCTATTAACAAGTGGTCTTGCTTGTGGATATTCATTTTACTCTTGCAAGATTTACATGCACTCATGTAAAATAACCAGAAAAATAAAATATAACATGTCACTTTGGAAAATGTACAATTTGCATAGGAGTGATTCCATAGCTGACTTATTTAAAATGTATGACAATAGTTTAAAATGGTGACTAGCTATGAGATTTTAAATTTCTATTGCATGTAGACTTGCTTGCATCAAGCAAAGAAAATGCTCACCAAAGCTTCTACCCTTTCCATTGCAATTTGGATGGTTGTGGAGAGATTCTCTTATAGCCTCATCCATAATGCAAGCTCCATTGCTCCTCTTGATTTATCTCCTTCCATCCATTACTCCTATGAACCCAAGCAAGCAGGAGAAGAGAATGGAAGAGAACACTTACAAGAAAGAGAGGACAACGCTCCACCCTCAAGCTTAAGAAGCCTCACAAGCTCACTTTCTTACCCTTGCTCAAGCTCAAACAATGGTATAAGAAGAAGGGAGATAGAGAGAATATAAACCATGAGATAGCACATGTGAAATTGAACTTTAATATCTCTTTTTGACTTTGTATGCAAGAGATTAAAGTTTTAGACCTCTCTCTTTAGCCTTTTCGCACATTCCATTTTAGTACAATGCCTAGCTCTTGGCCTGGGCCTTCATAGCATTTTTCCCACATTGCTTTACAATTTGCACAAGAAAAAGCCCATTGCTTGGATTTACAATGAGCTTCTACTACAATTGTGAGATCTGACAACTCTAAAGATAAATTACCAACATGAGTTGGAAAAAGCTTTTCCTTTTTTCATGGTTGGTGCTCATGCTCTATTTAGACTTCATGTCCAAATTCTCTCACCTTTTACTCTCTTTATGTGCAATAGTATCTTCTTTCACCTTTGACTTTTTCAACATGTGTTGTCTTGTGTAGTAGGCCGATAACATTGTTGAGACAAACTAGCTCAATGTGACTACTTCTTCCTTCAAGTTGTCCTTTGCAATCATGGCTGCCATATCTCTCACGTGCATTGTTTGAATTTGAACCTCTTCATTGCCTCTTATCCACCTTCATTCCTATTCAAAGAATCTAAGCTAAAGAAACAAGAAAGCTACCAAGTGAAAAGAGTACTCACCAAAGCTTCTACCCTCATCATGATAGCCTAGATGGTTGTGGAGGGGTGCCTTGATAACCTCTCATCTATGCCCCTACTTGTCATACCACATACCTCTTCTTCTTCTTCCCCCTTCTCTCACGTATCACACGAACATCCATGTAGGATGTGATTTTTTTGGCAAGTAGTTTTGGAGAGCATGTTTGGGACATAGTGATCAAATCACCCAACTAGAGAGATGTAGAGGGAAAAGGGTGGTGGTGATGGCTATAGTGGTGGCTAGGCAATGGCGGGAGAATGGAGGGTGGAAAATGCAAAGTAGGGTTGCAGGGTAGTGTCCAAGGTGGGTGGGGATGGAGAGGGATAGGATAAAGTAAGTGGGATTGGAAGGAGCAAATAAAGGTACAAGAGGATGGACATGGATAGGGGAGGGTAAAGATGGATAGAGGAGGGCAGACATATGTAATGAAAGGTAGGCAACAATATGAGGAGATAGGCATAACGACTGAGTAGGCAAGGGATAAAGGGGGATAGAGGGTTTAGGAGGTAGAGGGGGATAGATGAGGGTAACGGTATGTAGGTAGGTGGCAAGGTTGGGAGGGGATAAAGAGTAATACATTGGGTAAAAGGGGGTTGGAGGGGAGTAGAAAAGGCTACATGATGGGGGTAAGCAAGGGTAGAGATGAGTAGATGAGGGTATGCATGGATAGCAAATGGTAGGGAATAGGGGAATGCAATAAGATGGTAGGAGAGGGATATGAGGGTGTCAGAGGGACTAGGTCGAGGGTAGAGGGGAATAGATGAGAGTAGTGAGATGTAGGTGGGATAGGTGGGGTAAGCAAGGGAAGAGAGGGTTAGAGGCATGTGTAGGTAAGCAAAGGTTGGCAATAATATACAGAGGGATAGACAAGGGTAACAAGGGATAGGTGAGGGGTAGAGGGTTGGGCACTAGGTCACCCCCTCTCGGCAATGGTATAGAGAAATTGATGAGGATAGTGAGCTACAATGTGGGGGTGAGTGTGGGTATGCGTAGGTAATTGTGGTTAAAAGGGGATGAAGTTTGGTAGAGAAGAGTAAACATGGTAGGTGAGGATAATGAAAGGTCAAGGTAAGTGGGGGTAGTTGGTGGTAGATGAATAGTTGAGTGTGAGAGTAGAGGGGTGGGTGGGGGATATATGAGGATAAAAGGGAGTAGGTGAGGATAATCAAAGGTAGATGACAGTCCAAAAAGATAGGCAAGGGTAAGGGAATAGGTGATGGTAGATAGGTGGCCGAGTGAGGGAGCAAAGGGTTTGGGTGAGGGATAGAGGGGGACATATGAGAATAGCAATGAAGGTGGAAGTGGGCAAAGTGAGTAGTAGTAGAAGGGAGTAAGCAAGGTTAGAGGGGGTGAATGTGTGTAGATGAGGATATGCCCTCTCCATTTGTTTTCCTTCTCTCTCCATGTCTCTTTGTCCCCCTTCTCTCACTTCATCGCTCTTCACCCCCCCTCTCTCTCTCATATCCCTCTCTCTCTCTCTCTCTCTCTCTCTCTCTCTCTCTCTCTCTCTCTCTCTCTCTCTCTCTCTCTCTCTCTCTCTCTCTCTCTCTCTCTCTCTCTCTCTCTCTCTCCCCCCCCCCATGTTTACCCTTCTCCACATCTCTCCCTCCCCTCCTCTTTCTCCCCAAACATTTGTGAACTCAAACTCTAGATCATTAACAAATAGATCACTTTTTCTTAGTGTAAAATTTGACCTTTTAGGCCCCATAAATGCACTTACAAGGCCCAAAATTTTCTAGGTGGGGATCAAGTTAGTTTTCTTTTTTGGTTGATAGGGCACTTGCCTTGACATTATCAATTCTATTTTTTCCACATGCAAAGTCTTGGCTTATATCATATACGTTTCTTAGAAATGGGTGAGAAAAGTGTCAATGCAACAAAGTACTTAGATTCACATCAAAAAGTGGACATTTTATCATTAAAAATATAAGAAAACTTGTGGAGCACTCCAAGCAAGAAGAAACCAAAAGTCCAAAGCTCATTTGGAAGCCAAGCTTCTCTCTACCTTTTTTAACCTCTCTTTTGTTCTCTTTTACAATATGCCAACTTTCTTCCTTATTGTTACATATAACCATGACATTTCCCTCTATTCATTCAACCTTCTTCATTTTTGAGTCTTTCTTTCATTTTCTTTGCTAGGTGTATTCCTCTTCCATCATTCCCAAAGTTATGGATGGATTCTCTTGGTTTTAGTACAATTGCCATGCCATTGAGTTAAGAATACACTTGTGAGAAGTCCCATTCTTATATGTGCATACCTTTTAGGCATTTCCTTTTGGTGTGAAATCTTAGCAAAGCATGAGAATAATGGTTTTGGTAACTATTATGTTTTGTTTTGACTCATGCTAGCATTCCTCATAGTTATTAGACATATTGGCAAAGTCTTCTCTTCATCTTCAATAGAGGATAGCAACACTTTTTTGAACTATTAGAAAATAAGCCCACAACTTATTTTGTTGTAATATTGACTTTGCAATCATGGAGTTATTTCACTTGGAGTGATTTTTAGAGATACATCTCCACCTTCATAAAGAAGTGTAGTCCTTACAGATCTAAAAATATAAACAACTTAAATAATGCAAGTGATAGGGACTCGAATATTTGGTCCTCTCTAGGTTTGTTCCAACATATGTCATCCTCTTTAAGTTTGGGCAAGATGTCTTGCATGTCTGTGATAAGAGGGTATGATACATAACCAAAGCTATGAGGTTATTGATGTTGCCCTTAGGAGTGGATCCTCACTATGAACATGATGCAAAGTAATTTATTATGCCAATTATGATATCTCCAAATTATTTCATGATCCTTCTTACATCCGTTTGAATTGAATCCACATTCATGTCAATAGATTTTAATAGTTTTCTATACCACAAATTTGTATTGTATCATCACCATACTCATCTATCATCACACTTTGTCGTCTGTGTTTACTATATTGATTTGTATGTCTTCATCATTTCACCATACTTATCTAACATCACACATTGTCTTTTACATTTACTCCATTGATCTATATGTCTTCATCTTAATGTACCATTAATAGCTTCCCTTTTTGAAGCAAGTTGTGTTTTTTCTATTGAAGCACACACAAACACACCTTTTTCCTTTATTGCTAAATTGCATGCCAAACAACCATTCTACCATATCTATGCTAGGTCCTTTACTAGGCTAGTCCACATCAGAGTCAAATAATTCTCACCACGAAGAGCCTACCATGCTCATGGAAATAGTTTTTTATATGTCCACATGGAGAGTGCCTCACTCCCCAAGATAGTCACACACATTTGTTGTGATAACATTTAGTTGACTACTGTACAAGGGAACTCCAAGGGAAGCATGCATGGCCACACTCACAAAAATCATATTAAACCCAATAAAATGCTTAAAAGAGCCTTCCAAGACAAATAAACACTAGCACAAAACCTTCTATCAATGGCTCTTTCACATTATCATGCCTTCTTTATGAGCACTAGGTATGGCCCTAATCCTTGTTCTCAAATGGATTTGGATCCCTATTCTCCACACATTATTTTTGAATTTGTTGCTTGTATCCCAACCTCGTCAAGCAACCACAACTTTTTTTTATAAAGCAAGTTAACTTCTTTTACAAATGAAAGTTGGTAAAGAGTATGAACATGCCTTTGATAGCCAAAAGCTTCGCAAGTCAATCAAAGTTGCAAGATCATGATTGCATTGAAGAACCAAGAAAAGCAAAACACAACAATATAATTTGAAAAAAATATAATTGGAAATTTATTCTAGAGAGTGTAGGGATTAATGAGTATATGAATTCCATAGTTGTAGTCCTAGTTTGGGTCTCCTAATTTTATTATTCTTCTTTTCTTTTTCAAACTCTTGCTCTCTTTTTAAGACATTTTGGGATTGCATTGCTCTCTCTCTCTCTCTCACAGACTCCCCCCTAGTGTTCATGTAAAACACTTTTTGAAACCAATACAAAAATTCTCAAAGTCTCTTTGGTCTTGCTATAACAAGGTGCCCTTAGATTATTAAAATAAATCACCATTTTCTTTAAATTTCAATGTCTTCCCTCCAATCTAACAATTGTTTACACTAAACCTTGATTCTTTGTGAATATTGTGATAATAGATATAATTAGATTGCAACTAGTCACACACTCCCATTCCAATCTTGTTATCCAATCAACTTAGAAACCTTTCGCAAAGTATCCTTTTAATAGGGGGTGTTGTGTAACATTGTTGGGGGTCATCATGCTATTGGTCCCCTTAGAGCCCCGTTGCACCTAGGGGCAACGGGGTGAATGGGGCTCGTTGGGTATTATTGTTGCATAGTTGTCATATCCACTTCATAAAATATAGCATTAGGAGAAATAACAAAAGCAGTCGCACGCTAGTTGTTAGAAGCACTATTTTGATTGGCTTTGTTGCTTTCTGCAGATGCCCCATTGCCTAATGAAATGAGAACCGTATCCGCACAACCTTAACACTGTTGTTTTTCAAGTGTTAATAGCAGAAGTAGAGGGGTAAGGAAACCCCACTCTCTCTCTCTTTGTAGTGAGTGCAACCATGGGGTTTTGGGGTAAGGAAACTCCACTCTCTCTCTCTTTGTAGTGAGTGCAACCATGGGGTTTTGGGGTGTCCCTCAACCCACGGGTGTTGGGTGAGACTGGGCACTTACCCTAAATTCATGAACACCCAAATCCTTAACCGAATTTCAAAAAACAATTAGTAACGATAAAACTAATAATTAACAATGAAACGCAGATATGAGAGAGAGAGAGAGAGAGAGATGCCATGCGTGCGTATGCAAACGCCAAAACTAAAAGCCGATAAATTCTGCCCTTTTCTAGCTTTCTTCCTCCCTTCTCTTCCTTGCCAAGCAGAAGACGCATCCGATTCTCTCGTCGCTTTTGCGCGGTGCCAGCACACGTGTACATACGTACACATACATACAACTTAGCAGAGAAATACACACTCAAAGACACACAGAGAGAGAAAGAGAGAGAGAGAGAGAGAGAGAGAGCGCGTAGCGCGGCGGCCATTCCAGCTAGTAGAGAAGGTGTGGGCACGCCAAACAACAATCAGCTCCATGTTGGCGTTTCTTCTTTGGAGCTGAACTAAAGATCAATCAAAACAGGGCTCCCCGATCTTCCTTCACCATCATCTTCATCATCATCATCTTCAATCGGTTGCTATTGCATCCATGGAGGCTTACAAGAACTGGGTCAGGCAAAACCGCCAGTTCATCGCTTCACTGGAAAGCGTTGCTAATGTACACACACATTTCCTCTCTCTTCGTCTCTCCTCTGTCTTTGTCTTTGTGTCTGTGTATGTGTTTGTGTTTTGTTGCACATTCACGGACTAAAGAAACAGGGGTTGTTTCACCGAAAAAAAAGAAACGAAAAGACTCTTTTTCAATGGCTGTGGAAGAAGAAATTACAATGCATATGAGATAGGTTACACAAGACTCATGGCTGGGCAAGCATTTTATAGGGTAGGGGTACTAAGTAGTGTCTCACTCCATCAGAATTATTGCACCAGAAACCTGTAAGCATTTTAAGAATTTTGATGTTTTTCTTCTGGGGACCAACAATGGACATAATTGCATGTGGTTGCTCAAGGGCAGTGGTTGAAAGTTGCAAACCATGGTTGTGCAAGCCTCTAAAAATTCCAGAAAAACTTGCCTTTGGCTACGCAATTGTTAGGCCAGGGCAATACACAATGGGGGGTTTTCAAACATAAAACCATGGTGGCCCGTGGAAATCTATAGGCCCAAAGTTTGCTGTCTATGGGCTTCAAGTGTGCAGCAAGGTGGTTTATCACTCGACCAATTTACTTCACTCATTGCTATATTGACATTCAAATTTTGTGTAAGCATGCTCACAGGGCTACAGTGCGGCAGTGTGTCTCTTCTTGGTTTGACCATGCAACTCTGGTAGTGACATGAAAATATATAGCTAGAAGGCATCTTTTCAGTCGTAACTCAAGTTTGGAGCCAGTTTAGTCTGTGCAGGGGAAAGCAGACCAGCACTGCATGCAGCAAAAACACAGATCTGGGAGGTGCTTTGGAGCACAGAGACACAAGCAATGGCCGTGCCATGCTCAGAAAGGAGTCATCATAAGAGTATGCAGGCCAGCAGGACCATAAGTGTATTCCATGCATCAGCTCGATGGGAAACCAGCAGTAGTAGCAGGGGTTTTCAGTAGCATAGGAGAACCAGCAGTTGTCATCGGTGTTGTGAGACTTCATGCAATTAGCCAGGATTCCTCCACCATCTTATCTGGATTCAGTGTCAGTTGGAGGAAGTTATTTAGTGTTAAGGCCAAGAGGTGCCAGTCCTAGCAAACATCACCAGAGTTTGTGCGTGGCAGCTGCTGTCATTGGTATCTGCATCTATGACAGACATCTAACAGCATATGGAACTGTTGCTGTGTTAGAACACCGATAACAAGTTTAGGAGTGAGTAATGGCATGTGCAGAGAAAGTAACTCTTACCTCTTTGAAGTTTAGGGCCTTGCAAAGGATGAAGAATACATGTAGAAGCTTCTAAATATTGAACAAATTTGGAAAACCACATGGGCTGAACCCAAGAAGTTAATATCCAAAACGTTCTACTTGGTAAAATTGGAATTGTGTAGAAACACTTGATTCAACTTGATGGGATAGCTAACCCTTGTGCATTAGTGGTCAAAGACTCATCGAGGCTTACTCGACTAAGGTGACTCAGGCATTGCAATTATAACTATAAATTATTTAATGTGTATTTTACTAGCAAGCACCCAGCTAACAAGGTCCACCCTTAGGTTTGAAAACTTGAGTAGAGTTGTGGGCAATCAGGCTAGAATTTTGATGCACTTGGAGGCTAAAGAAGGTAGTCATTAGTTGCAAAGTGGAGAGGAGAAATAGGCAAAGAAGGTGATTCTGTATATAGCTACAATTATTTAATGTGTACCTTAGATCTTCTTAGGAAGTGTCCATCTAACAAGATCCACCCTTAGGTTTGAAAACTTGGGTAGAGTCGTGGGTGATTACGGTAGAACTTGGATGCACTTGGAGGCTAACGAATTGGTAGTCATTAGTTGCAAAGTGGAGAGGAGAAATAGGTGAAGAAGGTATTTGTGTACACAATAGTAGTGGATGAGTTGTAATCAAAATAAGGGGCAGATTGAGGGTGGGAGAAGCAAACACACAAGAGAGAAATGGTAATAGCTATTGAAATAAGTATGTGTTTCAAAGTATGTGTGTGTTGATATGCATCTAGAAAAAACAGTACGATGGAGAGAGATGAGAAACATATGCATGTACAAACATGTGAGAGTAATGGGCACAAAAGGACTTGAGTCTTGCTTGATTTGTTTAAGGATAAAAGAAATGTTACTTGGATTGTGATGCTTGGCAACACATAGCGCACAATATGCAATAGAGGAACATTGTAAAAATATGAGTCACTTGTCAAGTGCTACAAGGATATCTTAGTCCCCATTGACCTTAGGGTTTAAGGCTACATTGCCAAGTAATAGAAGGACATGCTAGTTCATGAGAGTTTGGTAAGCCTAAGGCCATTGAGTATGTTGCTTCAATACATAGAATTCTTAGTAGGAGCTAGGATCATTAATGTTTCCATCACTTTTGGCTTCTAGGTCTAGCTAGCTGGAGTTTGTTTGGACATTCATTAAATGAGTCTATTTTCTCAACTTAGGTTCTATAGGTTAGTTTCTTTGAGATCCTTTATGGTTGTCTTGTTTGTGTTTTACAGATCTAGCATTCATAGTGGATTGCCCTCTTGTGCAAAGTTCCATTTTCTATGTGCATGGAAAAATAGGTTATCCTCCATCATTTTGTATTCTTGGAGGACTTCAACTAGTGTCCTTGTTTTATATGGCTTGTAGGTTTTTCGAAGAGTGAAAGCTAGAGTTGTTTCATTTAGTCACCTAGCATGGTATATGATTTTGTGCTTTTTAGCAAGAAAGAAAATCTATTGATTTTCCTTAGCTCTCCATTTGTAGTCTTCTATCTACTTTAGGAGGGATGCTATAGACTTAGTTTTGTATCACAAATAATTTGTACTGATCTCTAGTCACCCTTGCTTCTTCACTTTGGTGCATCTTATCGCTTTCCAAATACTTGTTTTATCTTTTTGGCTCATTTACACTTGGAGGGCGGCAATGCAAGGGCAAAAAATTTAGCCATCAAGTCGCAATCTCAGAATTTTTTCATGAGCAACAATCTGTGAAGATGCTAGGCTGTTTGCACATGTTTTTAAGTTGGGCCATCAACATTGCTTTTGTAGGATCATGTCACAGGGAGGTATACTTTTAAGGCTTTCCTTAGCACTTACCTCAGACTTTAGTAATCAGATGTGCACATGCTAGATGCATATGTTTTGAGAGTGCATAGCGGAAAGGAAAGGGAAAGCAAACACGGAGAGGAGACTAAATGAATGTAGGAGAGAAGGAACAAATTGATTGCAATGGCTGAAAGAAACAAGGCTGCAATGGTCAGCCCCAACATATAGCATTGAGTGTCAATGCGGGCGCTAGTTCATAGATGGTAGCAGGGGGATGAAAGAGAATAGGTTGGTCACAATGATGCATTAATGAATGAGAGTGTAGGCCACCTATAAATAGGCAAATTGCGGTCACAATTGGTAATTAAGTGGCTAGGATAGCCTAGAGTGTACAAAAGGAAAAACACTAATGTACCCTTCATCTAAAGTGCCTAAAGCACATAAAATGACAAATAAAGACAATGCTAGAGCTCCTAATGTCCTCGTCTAACTTAGATTGAGGCTTACACATAGGAGATGATGGTAGAAGACACACATGCATGCTAACACATGTGATGTGCAAGTCATTAAGTCACAATGATAGGCCAAGAACTCCCAATTTGTAGTGGATGTCAAAGGCAAAATTTGTAATAAGTTATATTGGTCAGGTGCTAGTGGGTGCTTGGTGTTAGTTTTGGCCTAGGACATTTAATTGTGTTAGAATTTGCCGATTCTATGGGCAGTGCCCAATGTAATTTGTGTGGTGTCGACACTTATTAAAGTGTCAATGTAAGTACTAAGGTGTGCACACCTAGTGTCTTAGAAACTTAAAGTAGGTAAATTGTCAATGTAAGTACTAGGCTCTAGAGTAAAATAAACCTAACTCTAGTTAGTTGGTGGAAGATTGGTTAGGTCAACCCTTGACCTAAACATAAGTTGTACTTTCACTCTATCTTTCATTCTGGCAAGTACTCTCCTCTTTTTGCTTCAGCTCACTCTCTTGTTGTCATTGTCTCTCCTCTTTCTCTCCATAGCTGGCTGCCATTTTTCAACATTTGGTATCAGAGCAACTCGTACGCGCAGATTCCGTTCGGCCACCATTAGCGAGTGCCATCCTGCCCAAGGTCCTATTGCTGCCAGCTTGGTTCTCAGCTCGAGGAAGAGTTTTCAGCGTTTGTGAGGTGTTGCTGAAGTGGAGGAGGAGTTGTAGCTGAGCCGTCTCTTGTTTACTCTAGATCTGTCCATTTGCTCTAGATTTGTCCAGTTAAGCCATCAGCTCCAAATGTGTCCATTTGCTCCAGATTTGTCTAGCTTAGTCACATAGCAGCCAGAAACATCAGAAACGTTTAGAAACGAAACGTCAGAAACGTGTTTCGTAAGTTTCTTTTAGGAGGGGGTAAAATAAGAAACGTGGGTTTTTTTATATAGGGATTTACAATAGTTTTGACTAGGGAAAGAGGTTCTAAACCTCTATGGAACTCTCTCTCAAACAAAGAATGGCCAATTGAGCTTGAGTAATAATAGAGTCAATGGAGAATAATACATTACATATCCATGATCCATTATTAACTTGTCACTTCTATCAACGTTAGTCTTTGGACAAGCTATACTATGGTTTAGAACCCCACATTATGATTTATACATATCATACAAAGAAAATTGAAATTAACATGTAAATAGCCTATCTAATCAGTCTCTTGTTCAAAATCTTGAGCCCTAACGAGTCATTACACATCATCATCATCATTTTTAACATTGCCCAATAGTTTATGTCAAAAAAACCATGTTTTGGGTTTCAACTTAAAAAAAAAAAAACCCACATTTTTTATTCTCAGAAATGTTTCGTACTTTAAGAAATGTTTCATAAGTTTCAAATTCAAAGAAACGCATTTCTTAGTTGCTATGCTTAGTCATCTGCTCCAGATTTGATGTTTTCAGTCTGCACGTAGTCCAACGTACAGTCCCACACGCAGCCTTGCATGCAGCTCAAGGAGCTCTTGTTTTGGAAGAGCTACTGCTGCTTTCAGCTCTGCTCGCCATTTTCTCAGCTCTACGCGCCATTTTCTCAGCTCTACCCGCCATTTTCTCAGTCTTGCCCGTCAATTTCTGAAAACCCTAAAAAGTGCAAAAACCCTATTTTTCAAATTTGGGGTTTTCTCAAAATTTTTGGAATTTTCAATCTATTTCAGCCATCTCTTCTCGAATCTCAGCTCGTGCTGCCCAACAATTTGGGGCTCTTGCTAATTTTTGCTCCCGGAGTTCGAATTGACAACCGATTCGAAGAAATTTCTCAATTTCTTGGACATTTCCACAAAAAAATTGGGGCTTTTGCTTGATTGAAGGTCCTTTGCACAAATTGTTACCAAACTCATAGACATTGCATAATTTCTTCCACATTGGCTCAAGAAAATTTGGTGTTTTTCAGTTTTTTGGATCCAACACACATCAGGGGTAGATTTCAGTTGCTATTCACTGTTGACATGCATCCCGAGGCGACATCTCTGTGGAAGTTCCAGTTGTAAGGTACAAATTTCTTCAATTTGTTTGAAATTTTAGAAAGAAATTTGGGGCTTATGCCCGACACGCACTCCAAGGCAAGCAACAAGCAGTACAACAACATTTAATTGTTGTTACAGTCAGATTGGGCAGAGAATTTTGGAAAAATTCAGTAAATTTTGGTAAGAATTAGCATTAAGTTGCTGTATTTTGTACTTTTGTGGGCACACATTTCGAGGTGGATATGGTATAGTAGTATAGTGCTGTAATTTACTGGTTGAGTGCTGATTTGGGTGGCATTGTGCACACTTTGGCATTTGTGTGACAGTTTGGTATTTTTTTCTTAATCCTGCAGGGGATTTTGGTACTCTGAGGGGTATACTCTATACTTTAGCGCTGAAGTATTTTGATGTAGATTTTTTTCTATCATTGACAGCGTGGCACATTAGGAGAATAATGATGAGAGCAACATCCTTGGTGTCCTCACTTAAGAGGACAAACTTGACGGCTCAAACTACCCATTGTGGAGTTTTATGGTTTGTAACCTTCTTGTGGCGAAGGACTTGTGGGACTATGTTATAGGTGATTTGCAGTGACCAGGAGGTCTTCACCTCAGACACCTCAGCATAACGCTCGAGGACAGGTTGCTGGTGGTGGTGGTGGTGGTATTGGTGTTGCTACTGTTGCTGCCCCTCCTCTCCCTCCTACCAAGGATCAGAGGAAATGGGACTTAAAAGATACATATGCATTTTCTTTGAGTGCCTTGT
The DNA here is from genome assembly GCF_053477565.2 of Lygodium microphyllum. Classification (NCBI taxonomy): domain Eukaryota; kingdom Viridiplantae; phylum Streptophyta; class Polypodiopsida; order Schizaeales; family Lygodiaceae; genus Lygodium; species Lygodium microphyllum. The sequence continues at coordinate 80,879,561 of NC_141139.1, forward strand.
TAGTGAAAAGGGCAATTATTCCGCACATTCGGTCTTGTAAGACTGCAAAATCAGCATGGGATGTACTTGAGCGTTGCTTGCAACACGCAATGAGGCCAGGATATCCTATCTCTGTAGAGAGTTAGCCAATGTGACCATGGATGAAGGTGATAGCATGATAGAGCATCTTACTTACATATAGGATTTGCATGAGCAGCTACTCAATGTTGATGAGGTCATTTAGGATGTTGAATTGGTAAACATCACATTGAACTCTCTTCGAGAGTCATATCTCGGTTTCCATACCTCTTTGATGTTGTCTTTCAGGGGGGGGGCAACAGCCCCTTACATTGGTGGAGTTGGAAGGTCTCTTGCTGCAAGAGAAACATACTCCGGAGAATGTGGCATTGCGTTTAGGTGATGTGGCTATGCTTTCCAAGTTTTAAGACAAAGGAAAAGTCGAGCAAAGTGTAAAAAATCAGTAAAAGGGTGATGTTGGACAGTCATCAAATAAGGTTGTCCAAGACATAGAAAAGACTAAAAAGAAGTCGAAATGCCATTATTGAAAGAAGCCCAGTCACTATATTGATGAATGTAGATAGAGATTGGCCAAAGAGAAGAAAAAGAATTCCGGTTTGGCTGTCCAAGAAACATCAGCCAACAAATCTACTAATGATGATACTTAAGCTAACTTTGTAGAGGAGGACTATGCATTTCTCACATGGAGTTATGATTCTTCAATGGTTGATTCAGCATTTAATGCTATTGAAATGCAGCAAACATGGTATTTTGACAGTGGGGCGTCAAAGCACATCACTTCCAGGAAGTGTTTGTTTACCTCTTTGCATTCAGTCCCTGCTGGGAAGTGTGTTATATGTGCGAACAACAGCAGTTATGATGTATGTGGCATTGGGACAGTCACTATTACTACTGCAGATGGTTGTGATTTCATGCTTGTAGATGTCTTGTTTGTACGTGGCATTACAAAGAACTTGTTATCTATCTTCGCTTTTAGCAAGCATGGTTTTCAGGTCATCTTTGAAGATGACTAATGCATTGTTAGAGATAGAGAGATGGATTATGCACTTAAGCTGTCCGGCACCTTGCATAAGGGTCTATTTTTGTTGGATACATATGATAGACAGTCTCATGATGCTTTAGCAGTCACTACTCTTTCGCCCGCTATGCAAAATGCGGAGCTATGACATGCCTGCTATGGACACATGAGCTTTGGGAGTTTGATGATCCTTAAGAGGTGTCATATGGTAGATGCATTGCCTCTAGTGGAGACTTCACCTCCTCATGCATGTGAGGGATGTATTTTGGGCAAGATGCATATGTTTGCCTTCAAAAAGAATGGTGCAATGCGTGCTGTTTGAAAAATGCAGCTTATTCACTCTGATGTTTGTGGTCCCATGAGGATAGGTGCACTTGGAGGTCATCAGTACTTTGTTACATTTATTGGTGACTACTCTTGGTATACATGGGTGTATGGGCTGAAGGCAAAATTCGATGTATTCATGCATTCAAACATCTTGTTGCAAAGCTTGAAGCTGAAACTGACTTAAAAGTGCAAACACTTCGCATAGATAGAGGGGGGCAGTACATGTCTCGTGCTTTTGAGACATATTTGCTTGATCATGGCATTACGCATCAAGCCACTGTTAGAATGACTCCTCAGTAAAATGGTGTTGCTGAAAGGAAGAATCGGACTCTTATGGAGATGACTCGTTGTATGCTAAAAAGCAAGGGGTTACCTCATCAATTTTGGCTAGAAGGCCTTCAGTGTGCAAATCATGTGTTGAATCGTGCACCCACTAAGGCATTGAAGACAATCACATTGTTTGCAGCTTGGCATGGCAAGAAACCGAAAGTAGACTACTTTCGGGTGTTTGGTTGCATAGCCTATGCACATGTTCTGAAAGAGCTTCGTGGGAAGCTTGATGACAAGGTTGTAAGATGCATATATATTGGCTAGAGTTCGGAGAGCAAGGGCTATCGCTTGTATGACCCACGCACGAAGAAAGTCTTTGTCAGTAGGGATGTCCTATTTGCTGAAAATGCTGCATTTTCACATGATCAGTTTCAAATGCCAGCCACCCATGACATTGGTGATGTCTTTGAGAGTCCTTTGCCACTTACTTTGAAGTCTATGCCTGTTGTAAATGGCAGGACAGACTTAATATAGCAAGCTGTTGCTGCACCATATGCTCCCGAATAGCAGGGTATCGATGATGGTTTCCCACATGCAGTGGAAGAAGCAGTACAGCGTAAAAGGGCTGCTGTAAATGCAGCCAAAACAGTCCCAATATGGCTGTTACAGAATCTGGGAGAGTAAAGTGGATGCTCCTATACCTCAAACTAGAAGGGCTGCTAGAAATGTAGCAAATGATGCAGGGGGCACATTTGATTGATTTTATGAAAGTAGATGATTGTGATGAACATGTGTTTATGAGCTCACTATTGGACGATGATGAGCCTACTTCCTTGGACGAAGCTCAACAAGATGTACATTGGATGTAGGCCATGCAAGATGAGTTAGACTCTATTGCCACTAACTCTACATGGGATCTTGTGGATTTACCACCTGGCAAGAAGGCCATTGGCACAAAATGGATTTTTAAACTCAAACACAAGGCTGATGGTACAACTGACAGCTACAAAGCACGGTTGGTAGCAAAAGGCTATGCACAGAAAAAGGGCATAGATTATGAAGAAACTTTTGCTCCTATATCCCGTATGAGTACGGTGAGATGTGTGATTGCTATGGTTGCAAATTATGGCTATAAAGTATATCAGTTGGACATTAAGACAACATTCTTGAATGGTGATTTGCATGAGGATGTTTGTGTGTCACAACCTCTATGGCTTGTGGTTAAAGGGAAAGAGCACATGGTATGCAAGTTGCATAAAGCTCTTTATGGTCTCAAACAGGTTCCTTGTGCGTGGTACTCCTAAATTGATGCTTATTTGGCTAGCAAAGGGTTCAAAAACAATCCAACTGCTCCCACTCTAGACATTAAGAATGGGGGGGGGGGAACTTGCTGATAATCATTCTTTATGTAGATGACATGTTGCTCACTGGACCTACAGAAGAAAAAATTGTAGATTTTAAGGCTGAATTAAAACATGCATTTGCTATATTAGATATGGGCTGCCTATACTATTATTTGGGGATTCAATTCACTCAAAATCAGCATGGTATCATCATGTCACAGTCACAATATGTGGATAAGCTGTTACATAGGTTTAGTATGCAAGATTGCAAACCTATGTGTACTCCTATGGAGCGAGGCTCAAAGCTGTATATGCATAATGGTGAAGAGATGTTTGATGTTGCAATTTACGGCCAAGCTGTTGGCTATCTTATTTATCTTTGCAACACATGCCCTGACATTCAGTATGCAGTATCTCAGGTGAACAGGTATATGCAAAGCCCACAGACCATACATTGGCAAGCTATTAAACGGATCTTCAGATATTTGCAAGGTACTCAATCACATGCATTGTTATTTCCTAGGGGGGGAGACTTGCATTTATAGGCTTACAGTGATTTAGATTAGGCTAGTGATGTAGACACTAGGCAGTCTACTAGTGGACACTGTTTCTTTCAAGGCCGTTCATGCATTTCACGGCTAAGCAAGAAATAACCTACAGTGGCTACCTCGTCTTCTGAGGCTACGCAGCCTTCACGGCAAGAGTGGAATGTGTATGGTTGCGCAGATTGTTGGCTGATCTACATTTACCATTGGAGGGTTCTACACCCATTCTTTCTGATAGTCAGAGTGCTATTCCAGCAGTACGGAATCCTGTGTTTCATGCTCGCACGAAACACATAGAGGTGCATTACCATTATGTTAGAGAGAGATGCTATGCAGGAGAGATCAGCTTGATGTATGTACCCATGTAGAAAAATGTTGCAGACATTTTCACCAAGGCACCACCATGTGAGAAGTTTGAGGCTTTTTGAAAGTCCTTAAACTTGTTACCCTTTGGTGATTGATCATCCTTGTACTTCATCAAATTGGCAATGTAGGGGGGTGTTAGAACTTGCCGATTCTATGGGTAGTGCCCAATGTAATTTGTGTGGTGTGGACACTTATTAAAGTGTCAATGTAAGGTATGTACACCTAGTGTCTTAGAAACTTAAAGTAGTGACACTAGGCTCTAGAGTAAAATAAACCTAACTCTAGTTAGTTGGTAGAAGGTTGGTTAGGTCAACCCTTGACCTAAACATAAGTTGTACTTTTACTCTATCTTTCATTCTAGCAAGTATACTCTTCTCTTTTTGCTTCAGCTCACTCTCTTGTTATCATTGTCTCTCCTCTCTCTCCATAGTTGGCTGCCATTTTCCAACAAATTGGTCAATAAATTTCAATGGTAACATTAGGAACTAGGCATTAATTAATTAGTGCTAGTTCAAGGACCAATAAATGCATAGGACTACTTGGAAGTCAAAATGGCCCAGGCAATTTAATTGTTGATGGACACTTCTAATTTCTTGGATAGAGACAAAGGATTAAATTAATTTTTAGAATGATTAATTTGAAAAACTAATATAAATGACTGAAAAATCCTCGGGGAAGGCTGCCAAGTGGCACAACTTTCTCGTGCAATTGGGGGCAAGGATGTTGGGCATGAAGATATGCTAGGATTTGCATCGTGAGAAAACACAAAATGTACGAACAAGACTAAAACACAATAACTTAGACAATAATGCAAAAACACAAAACACAAAACGCAAAACACAAAAGCACAAACACAAATAGAGAAGAAAGAGAACTTTGTGAATGAATCAATGCTCTAAGTGATGGAAAGAATGTACAAGGTGCTCAAAGGTAGAGCAACTGGAGTATTCGAGAGTGATGTCCATTGAAGATGGATCTTAGAGTGCTGTAACCACCGCTAGTCGGTGCTGAATTTGGAAGGGCAGCAGGCTGGCAACCAAAATATAGGTGTCTGGAGATCGAGTTTGGCTAACACAACAATGTATTACTTGTCGGATGTTGGAAAACTAATCAAGGGTGTAAACAACACAGTGATAGTTGGAAAAGGTGAGTTGGATGCTATATAGGCCTCCACTGACAAAAACACTAGCAAAGAATAGAGGAGCAGGGCAGCTAGTTGGAGTTGAAAGTGTAGCTGGTTGGGGTTGTAGGAGTAGTTGTTAGTAGCAAGGACAATTGCCAAGCAACAATGGACAGGCACCGAGTATGGCCTTCAGTCATTCAATGGTGGTTGGACAGCAGATGATGTGGGTTGTAGGCTGAAAATAGGGTGCCAAGAGCAGTCGAGAGTGTGTGGACAAATGTGACGTGCAAAACAAGGGATAGGTTGAATGGTGGGTAGCTTGTCTATTTATAGATGACTGGATACTTCCAAATTAGGGTATGGCTTATGGGACATATAAACTCTCTAGGAAGGTGTTTTTTTAAAATGAAAGTTTTAGTAATTACATGTTTTGGGATTGCTTAAAAGAGCTAATCGGTTTTTAATGCATTTTGAGCTCAACACCTCCTCTTAGGCCTAAAGTCAAAACCAGAAAGGGATTGTAAGAAAAACTCTAGCCCATTTTTACTTGAAGGCACACCGCGCCAAAGTAGCCAGGGCATCAGACAAAGGGTGCTACCCATTGGCCTACCAAGACTACGGAGGGGATGGTTATCTTACCAAGGGATCCTAAGTGATTACCCCAAAGAGGCCAAGGCATTGGACAAAGGGCGCTTGATGGTTGCCCAACGGTCTACTAGGACTTGCAAAAGTGGATGGAATCACATTGAAATATATATATTTTTTGGGAAATGGTTTTGAGTAAAGTTTTCATCCTATTAAATAATTGTGACTTGGGGGAGAATCAAAGGGATGGTTAGATCCACCACATCACAAAACAAACAAGCTATTTAGACCACTTGTGCATGCCAGTGATGAAATACAAGGGATGAAGAGGTAAAAGGGTGAAGAAGTGAGGTGTGATGGTAAAAGAACCACCGGTGGAGATAGCTTAGGATCTACTCAAGGATGCTTTGCACAATGAGATGCAAAGAGTACCATTATATGACGAGAAAGTGCATGTAAGAAGGTGCCACTTGAATGGTGTCTCTCGTGGGGAGTGCCATTTTACAAAGATCATCATCATCATGCAGTGCAAAGGGTAGGTACAATAGGGAAGGTTGCTTGAAGGAAGTCTGATGTGGAAGACAAATGCCGAAATATGTAGAATACCAAGAAAGGGTAGGAATACTCTCTCAAGTATGGATGTGGATACTGAAGGAGGAAGAGGAATTTGGCACCAATCTTTATGTGGTGCCAAGAACCATGAGGAAGGATGTGGATGAAGCACCCCAAAAGTTGGAGAAGCTAGGGAGAAGCTACTATTGTGATTGTTAGCAGTCATGTTTGTCATGCACTGTCATCCCCTACTTGTGAGCCTTAGTTTGATTGAGACAAGGACATTAGGAGCTGTGACATTCAACTTGTTATGTGTTTTGACGGAGAAGGTAGCTCTATTTGGACCACATTTCTTTTTCAGTAGGGGTTTAGAAGTGTTCAAATTGGCTGTTTAGTTTCCAGCCTTTGCATTTCTTTTTGTGTGTTTTTTGACTTCATTGACACCACACAAGATTGAGGCAACCAAGATTATGATGGTAGCGTTTTCATTATTTTATTTGCTAGATGCAAGTCGGCCAAAATCTTTGCCCCCTATTTGACCAGGTTGTCTAGTTTGGGCAGATTTGGCTATTTATAGTCCTTTCCTTTCCAGCACACTATGATATCCGGGCCATTCTTTTGTCTTTTGGTGCTGCCATCCATCATCAGCTTGATATAGTCCCCTCACAACGACTCCATGATCTTAATAGAACAGCCCCAATATCTCTTTCATTGGTATTCACATATATAGTGAAGTTTTTGCGATGGAGTACAATTGAGATTTATTGTTCTCCTCCGCTAATCCAAGTGCTATTTGCTAGTAGTCTAGTCAGCTCATGTGAGTCTGGGATGTCTCAATATTGACATTGGCACCGACTCCCTATCTCCTCCGCTAATCCAAGTGCTATTTGCTAGTAGTCTAGTTAGCTCCTCCTACTTTCTAGTGAAGGTGATGCGGTTATCCCTCACGACTCTCTGGTGTCAGAGAGGGAGTGTGAGAGGGTGGTGCGGTGGGGCAGGTTAGCCTCATCTATACTGGCATATAGGTACATAGATTCCAAAGAGGGACTTCCTTGACGCATTGATTGGAAGTTTGGCAGGTTTTGAAATCTTGGATTTGGGATTGACTTTTAGGTTCATGATGGGCATTCTCTCGGCAGAGAGTGGGATTGGCTCCTAGTTTGAGCTCACATGAGGGGACATTTGTTAGAGATTGGCATTCCTTGGACAGGTAGTTCTGAACAGTTTTTTGTAGTCGCAGCAGGTAGGTCATGTGGCAGTTAGTCCGTACAGGTGATGCCAGCAAGGTAGTAGTCAGTGCAGGTGCCACATGGCATAACATGTACCATCGGTCAGCTGTTGTGTAGTTGGACAATTGCATGGCAGCTGACCTGCATTATTTATGGTATTTCTTATTGGCTATTTATTTGGCCCAGCCTCCACACACTTATTCAGTTCAGATCTCAAGTTTCCTGGCTATTGATCGTGGAAGCTGCCCTTGGGGTTCACAGAGTATGAGATCTTTGAGGTGGAGACATATGCAAACATACACTTTGCACCCATATATATATCTGCATCCTTATATAACATTCTTCATTGCAGACTTTTTGTGTTTTACTCTTTTTCTCTCTCTCTTCTCTCTCTATTCACTCTTTGTCTTGGTTATATGCTTCCGCATTGCTTCACTCTGACATTGTATCAAAGCATTGAAGGATTGACCAAGCGTTTTACTCTCTTTCTCTCTCTCTTCTGTCTCTATTCACTCTTTGTCTTGGTTATATGCTTCCACACTGCTTCACTCTGACATGGTATCAGAGCATTGAAGGATTGACCAAGGGTGGACCTGCTTGAAGAGGTGATTTCAGCGTGACACAAGGCTGTGTTTTCAGCGTTCAAGGTCGAGTAGGAGGGTTGCGTATCAGAACAGGGCTGAGGCAAGCATAGGTGTGTGAGAAAGGAGCAGATTTGTTGAAGTTATTGATTTTTGCTGTTTGAGAAGGAAGGAGGTTGCGTTTTGGGCCTTTAAGTGCAGATTTTACATTTTCATCGCCTCCGGCGAGTGAAGGAGTGGGATGAGCAGGGAAGAGCCCTAGCAGTCTGCATTCACATAGTCAGAGGGGGCTGCTTTTTGTGTTTTGAGCATGCATTTTAGGTGAAGATGTCTTTTGAGGCCGAGACAGAGTTTTAGGCGATTATGGACTGAAAGGTGCCTGTGTTATCGGCTCTTCCATCAAATCAAAAGCTCGATGGCAAGAACTACATCATCTTGCGGGTTATAATGCTTGCCATTTTGAAGTCCCATGGTTTGGCGGATCCATCGTCCTTTGCGAGACGAGTCCAAACTCTCTTCAAGTGATAAGTTGGAGTTGGCAAAGGCTCAGGCACATTGGGATAAACTAAATGTTTGCATTTGCTCATTTTTATTTCTCTCATGCACTACAACTATGATCTCTCATATTTAGCATTTGATGATGGCTCGGGAGATATGGCTAGAGCTTGTTCAGATGTATAATTGTATGACCGTCATGAAACGAGTTTCTTTGGAAGTGTAGATGAGGACCATGAGTGCCAACAACCCATCTCCTATGTGGGAGCATATTAACAAGCTGAGGCAGCTTCAGATGTAGGTGCAAAACGCAAGGAAGGTGGTTACTTTTGAAGACAGGTCGATAACTCTCCTTTCACAGTTACCGCCTCGTTTCAGTGGTTTTTATTCCGCCTTGATTGCCTCAGGGCAGTTTAAGACTCTTCAATGGAAGGAGTTGGTTTCTATGGTCTTGGACCAAAAGGAGCAGTTAAAGGGGACCAATGCTTCAAAATCGGAGGCATTGGTAGGTCAGTTCTCTGAGAAGAAGGGGAAGGACCAAAAGAAGAAGAATGAGAACAAATCAAAGAAGGACAAGGAAAAGGAGTCCACTTGTCACATCTGTGGCAAGAAAGGTCACTGGAAGAAGGATTGCTCTGACAAGGAGAAGAAGGAAAAGGAGAAGAATGAGAAATCTTCAAAGGATTCCGAAGTGGTGGTTGCTCCCTCATCAGCTACTTCCTCCACTCGGAGGTGGTTGAGGCATTGACCTTGAAGGCCTTTGATTCTGCATTGATGGCCCCATACACTCGGGAGTGGATTGTTGACAGTGGTGCCTCATGGCACATTACTCCTTCTTTAGTAGGTGTTGCTCATTTGCGGCCTTCACATGGCCAAATCCTCATTGGTGATAATTCTTCTATTCCTGTTCAGGGACGGGGTGACATGCATCTTATTCCAAATGGGCGAGGTGGTGCCTTTATGTCTGAGGTACTTTATGTGCCGGCCTTGGGCTACCATCTACTTTTGGTGCACAAGATTTGTGCCCTTGGCCTCTTGGTCGAGTTTGATGTGGATTCTTTTTGGATTCTTGATTGTGGATCGAGACAAGTCCTTGCTTTAGGTTATAAGGAGAATGAAGTATATAAGTTGTAGTCTTCTTTTGCCTTGACTTCTCTTCTTCTTACCTTTCAAACTTAGTCTGAGCTTTGGTACCGAGCTTTGGTATGCTTGGTTTGGCCACCTCAATTACCTACAGAAGGCGTCTAAGGGACAACTTGTTCGAGGTTTGCCGGATATTGTGGTGAGCCAGCAGCCTTGAGTATCTTGCATCTGTGGGAAGCAAACTTGTGATACTATTCCCAACAAGGCTTTGAGGCGGTCTTTAGCACCCTTGGAGCTTGTTTCTACTGATCTTTGTGGACTGATGAGAACAGGGTTCCTTGGAGGGAGCTTGTATTTCATGCTAATTGTGGATACTTATAACAAGATGATATGGGCTTCTTTCTTAAAGTTGAAGTCGGAGACTTTCTCCAACTTTACTGATTGGTTGCTCTTTGAAGAGAATTGATTGGGTTGGAGACTGAAGACCTTATGATTGGATAAGGGTGGTGAATTTGTTTCTCATAAGCTTTCTTGGTTTGTACAGATTGTGGTATCTACTAGGAGTTTGCCAACACAAACACCCCTCAGGAGAATGGCATATTGGAGAAGAAGAAATCGTAGTGTGATCGAGATAGCCCATACCATGATGGAGATCGATAGATACCTCAGTGTCTATGGGTTGAGGCTATGGCTATTGCAGTTCACATTCTTAATTGATCTTCTACTTTCGTTGCCGTTGGTATGACCCCTTATGAGGCGTATTTTTGGATCTAAGCTAAATATTTCTTATTTTAGGGTTTTTGGGTGTGATGCCTATGTTCACATCCTGAAAACACAATGTGACAAATTTAAAGCAGCTTCCAAAAGATAGGTGCTTGTGGGCTATAGTTCGTAGTCTCAAGGTTACCGATTATATGATCCCGTGAAGTGGAATGTCTCCACAAGCTGTGATGTTCAGTTTGTGGAAGTACTAGCCTGAGAGAGGGGCGAGAAATACCTCGTTCTTGGAGATCCTGGTGATAGCTGGGTGCCAATGCCTATTCCTCTGGAGCCTGTGCCTCTTGAGGACTCTTCTTCGGATAAGGAGCTTAGTTCTCAGACACCAGACTCATTGATTGAGCCCTAGCCATCGGTGGACCTTCTAGAGACTTTAGCAAAAGGAGAGCGATGAGGCGAGATTTGGCCTCCTCGTCGTTGGGCTTGTGACACTCTTCATGATGTAGGGTTTCAGGGGGTCCCTGAGGAGTCGCAGCCGCAGCATGGCCCTCGGTGTTCTTGGAAGAGCCAGACAGATCACATTGAGCTTGTGTATACTAATTATTGTTTGATGACTCGTGCCATGCAAGATCGGAGCCCACCTTTGTGAAGGAGGCTTTATAGCATGATCATTGGTGGCGAGTGATGGAGCTGGAGCTAGAGTCGATTGAGAGGAATGACACTTGGTACCTTGTGCCGAAGCCTTCTCATAAGAAGGTCATTGGAGTCAAATGGGTCTTCAAGACCAAGTATGGCAGTGATGGCATGTTGGACAAGAATAAGGTCCACCTTGTTGCTAAAGATTTTGCACAGTGCCTAGGCATTGATTCCCATGCCCCTACAGCTTAGATGGCTACTATTTGTGTAGATCTTGTCTTAGCCATAGGAGATGGTCGGTCTATTAGTAGGATGTGAAGTTTGCCTCCTTAAATGGGGAGTTGAAGGAGGAGATCTATGTTGAGTAGCCTCTAGGCTTTGTTTCTTCTGATGGTAAGGTGTATAGATTGAGGAAGGCTCTCTATGGCCTTAAGCAGACTTCCCATGCTTCGAATGAGAAGCTTGACTCGTTCCTCTGGGAGAAATTGGGGTATCGACATTCCATAGCTGACCCCCAGCTTTATGTTCACACCTTAGGTGGAGGTCATGTGTTGTTTGTCCTTTATGTGGACGACTTGATTGTGATAGGTGACCATGCCAAGATGGTCAAGTAGACAAAGGCAACACTTCATGAGAAGTTTGCGATGACGGATATGGGACTTCTTCATTTCTTTCTAGGTCATGATATCTATCAGACTCCGAGGAGGATCTTTATTTCCCAATAGTGGTATGTGCAGGAGCTCTTGACTATGTGTGAGATGGAGGGATGCAAGTCTCTTACAACTCCTATGGACCCAAATTATGTGGGTTAAAGCTCATTCCAATTCTCCTTTTACGGATGCCACCCATTATAGGCAGTTGGTTGGCTCCTTGATCTGGCTTCTCAATACTCGTGTTGACTGATGTTATGCTGTAGATGTGTTGGCCGGGTTACTCATGAGTGAACCCAAGATGGTGCATTCTTAGGTTTCTTAGAGGATTTTGAGGTTCCTACGGGGGATTCTTGATCTTGGGATCTATTATCCAGTAGGTACAGGTGATGCAGACTTGGTACTTAGAGGATGGAGTTATCCATATTGAAACCAGCCGTCGGTAAATCCCTGATTACAACTCAATTACAGCAGCAAACAATAAATGCAAATCTGAAAATACAAATTTACCTACGGATCTTGGACAATGCACATTCGATTGGCCCTAAAATTTGTGCCCCTTTCGTTATTTCTTTAGCTTTATTATTGAAGAAGTTGATTTACAATGGGATTCTTCCGATCCCCTTCGCAATCCAAACTCCTCTTGCTGTCCAAAGTGACCAGCAAGTCTTCAATTTGATTTTCCCCTTAATTCGGGTACTTAATTGGCCTTCATCCACTTCATAGACGATGGAAATGCCCCAAATTCAATGGTTGGCTAGTCCTCCACCCAAATTTAGCTGAAATTCACCTTCAGCCTTGAAAAATCCAAGTCTTGGAGCTTCCAAATTTTTGCACACTTTCCAAGGCTGTTGTTAAACCCTAATTTTTGCTGTAAATTAGGGTTTACAACAGAGAAATTTGCAATTTCTTAGTCTCCAAGGGTCCAAATTGTTGAGATATTTGAAGCAAGGTTGTGAAATGGCTAGGAGATGAGAGAGAATGCTAAGGAGAGAGAAAATTCAAACTTTCTTCGTAAAAAACTAAAGAAAATCAGTCATTTGCTATTGATGCCCTATCTCAACAGCGTGTAGATGCTGTCTCTTGGTGTTGATTGGTCTTCTCCTACCCTTGCCTGCCTCAGAAGGTCCTCCAATGATTGCAAATCAGACCAGCAGTATCTCCTCACTCTCTCTTGTAGGTTGAATACACTAAAAATGCTTCTCTCTAGCCTCTAAAGACGTTTTTCAGTCTCGCATGGCATTTTTGACAAGTGGTAGCCTTCTCAAATGGTTTTTTCAGCATTATCCATAATTAAATATTAATTTTCAGTCTTTAAATACAAAAAATTAATCTAATAATTAGTTTGGTGCTCTAAAAAATAATCTAATTGGACAATAATTAAATTGGCTAGGCGACTTCCATTCCTGAGTGTCTCGGCACCATCTTTGACCATTAGATTGGTGTTAGGTACCATTAAACACCACTTCTCTAGTGCCACCAACTGACACTTTTGGCCAAATGAATGACCTAGGCCAACAACTGGCACCAGATATCACCAAGTACCTATGCGGCATAACTTATAGCAACTTTTACCTTTGAAATCCCATGATTTACTTGGGTCCTGGGCTCGTAAATTTACTCTAATCGCAGTTGCATCTCACGTGTGCAACATTTAGTTAATCATGTGATTAAAAATTAATCCACATGCTAAGTGAGGTTTCAAAAAAACATGTCCTCATGACAGTCCTCTTCCTTAAATTCCTTGCAATTGTCCTCGATTGCACTACCAAATCCATCAAAGGCAAAGTACTGCACTGGAATTTCCATAGGGCATCATAGTCAACGCAACATTGCGCAGTGTTGTTCAACCATTCCATATGCCCAACATATGCTGAAAATTGCCAGCCAACATAACATAACATAAGATTTACAAAGAATCTCAAAAACATTGCCAAATTATAATGTGACATGTCCATTTCGCATGAGCTCAACTCATCTGGCAAGACCAAACCATAGTATAGCGAAAACTAAGCATAAACCATGGCTGAAACATCAATGGCATCATAAGACATGTTGCTGTCCACAAAACCAGCTGAATACTAGTGAATATTAATGATCATATGCTGAAAACCAACCTTCGATAATCAGCCCAAGCATAACCAATTACACACCGAGCATAATAGATGCAAATGTACAGTTTCAGAGCTGTAGTGAAAACCATACCGATTTGCATACCAAACCTAGTGACTAGTACACTGAATACCGATCTCCTAGCAAAGATACTGTCCAGCTGTAGTATCCTGAATGTATGCTGAATAGATTCAAGATCCACTACTTCTAGAGTTGTTCATTACTGAGGAGCAAAGGTGCTAGCTTCCTCACAAGCATCAGGTAATACTCTGGACCTCTGCTCTGCTGAATCTGATTGAGCTCGAACTAAAGTTGGCTCTAATAGGAAAGCATCAGGATAAAGTTGCAACAACTGAGGATGGTCTACCAAGTCATCTTCCTCCATCCATTTGGTATCCATTGGTGAATAATTCTGAAACTTCACCAAATACCTTCTGAAACCTTTACCTATAACCAACCTTCCTCCTCGGATAGGGTGGTAAATAACTTGATTAAGTACTATTTACAGCAATTAACAAATTCAAAAAACTGAAAAGTACACTTTACCTTATAATCTTGCACATTAGACACCCTTATGGCCCTAAAACTGGCGTCCATTTCGGTATTTATTTATCTTAATTGAAGAAGAAGTTGATGTACAATGGGATTCTCCCAATCCCTTTTGGTATTCCAGCTCCCCTTGATATTCAAAATGACCAGCAAGTCTTTAATCTGATTTGCCCCTTGATTCAGGCAATCAATTGGCCTTACCCGCTTTGATGGAGATGGAAAATGCCCCAAATTCAATTATTTGCTGGTCCCTCCACTTGAATAGGCTAAAAATAGCTTCAGCCCTATTGAATCCAAGTCTTGAAGCTTTCAATTTTTTGAACGCTTCCCGAGGCTGTTGTTAAATCCTAATTTTTACTTGTTGCAGATTAGGGTTTACAACAAAGAAATCTGAAATTTCTCAGCCTCTGGTGATCTCAATGCTGCAATCTTTGGAGCAAGGCTGTAGAAAGGTAGGGAGATCAGAGAGAATGTTGAGGAGAGAAAATTCAGACTTTTCTTTGCGAAGAACTGAAGAAAATTTGTCATTTATTGCTGTTGCCTTGTCTCAACAGCTTGTAGATGCAAAGATCTGAAGAAAATCAGTCATTTACTGCTGCTGCCCTGTCTCAATAGCCTGTAGATGCCGTCACCTGTTGTTGATTGGTCTTCTCCTGCCCCTGGTTGCCTTAGAAGGTCCTCCAATGGCTGCAAATCAGAGCAACAACATTTTCTCCTTCTCTCTTGTAGGCTGAATACACTAAAAATGTTTCTCTTTAGCCTCTAAAGACGTTTTTTAGTCTTGCACGGGCATTTTTGACAAGTAGCAGCCTTTCCAAATGGTTTTTCTAGCATTATCCATAATTAAATATTAAATTTCAGTCTTTAAATACTGAAAATTAATATAATATTTATTTCAATGTAAGGAAAAATAATTTGGCTGGCAAATAATTAAATTGGCTAGGCAACTTCCATTCTCAATTGTCTCTGCGCCATCTTTGACCATCAGACTGGTGCTAGGTACCATTAAATGTTACTTCTTTAGTGTCACCAATTGACACTAATGGCCAAATGAATGACCTAGACCAACAACTAGTGTCAAATACTGCCAAGTACTTGTGCGGCATAACTTATAGCAACTTTTGCCTTTGACATCCCGTGATTTCCTCTGGTCCCAGGCTTGTAAATTTACTCTAACCCTAGTTACACCTCACATGTGGAACATTTACTTAACCATGTGATTAAAAATTAATCCACATGTTAAGTGAGGTTTCGAAAATACATGTCCTCATGATAGCCCTTTCCCTTAAAATCCTTGCAATCGTCCACGATTGCATTGTCAAATGCATTGAAAGCAAAATAGTGGATTGGAATTTCCACAAGGTATTATAGTTAACACAACATTGTGCACTGTTGCTCAACCATTCCACATGCCCTACACATGCTGAAAATTACCAGCCAAGCATAACATACCATAAGACTCACAAAGAATGTCAAAAACATTGCTAGATTATCATGTGACATGTCTATTTCTCATGAGCTTAACTTATCTGGCATAACAAAACCATAGCATAGCATAACCAAGCATAAACCATGGCTAAAACATCAATGGCATCATAACATATATTGTTGTCAATGGAACCAGATGTAAACCATTGAAAACTGAGCATAATTTGATTATAAACTGATCACTTGCTGATTTGAGAACTAATCACAAACTGTTGTAAATGTGACTCCAAATTGATCACAAACTCATTTCAAAAACTGACCAGCAACCAATGCAAAAACTGATGCAAAATTGAGCCAAAAAGTGACCATAAACGACTCTCAAGCTGATAAAAAACTGAGCTGAAACTGATCACAAATTTTGGCTCAAAATTGAGGCAAAATTCATGCCAAATTGGTCATAAGCTGATGCAAAAGTAGAGTTTCAATGCTTGGGTAAAACTCATACTCATCTGCATACATCTCACAGTGACTAGTACACTAAGTAGTGACCTCATGGCAAACATACTGTTAGCGCAATATCTTGGATGCATGCTGAATACATTCGAGATCCACTACATACGAGAGCTGTCCATAATTGGAGGAGTGGAAGTGCTACCTCCCCCTTGAGCATCAGGCAATACTCCGGACCCTTGCTCTGCTGAACCTGATGCAGCCCCAAACTAAAGTCGGGCTCTAACTGAAAGGCATCTAGGTAAAGCTACAACAACTGAGGATGGTTTGCCAAGTTATCCTCTTCCATCCATTGGTGAAAAATTCTGAAATTTCACCAAGTATCTCTTGGAAACTTTACCTTTGACCTTTCTTTCCTTATGTGCCAAAATCTCATTCAACTCCTCAACCTTAGTTGAATTTCAGCAGACATATCCTTTGGCACATCACCATGAAAAGGCCTCAACAAATTGACATGAAAGGCATCGTGTATTTGCCAATGTGGAGATAATTTCAGCGGATATGCTACATCGTTGATCTTCTCCAACACCTGGAAGGGCCCATAGTATCTCATACTCAACTTCGGATACAATCTTTCTCTTCCTTTCACCTTTTTCAGCCCTGCCTTTCCAAAATGCAGCAATACATAATCACCCTCTAGAAACTGCAAAGCACGTTTGTGGCGATTAGTTGCCCTCTTTTGCTTTTGTCGTGATCTTTGAAGTGCATATTTTATCTTTGTATAGGCTACATCCAAGTTTTCCACGTAACGATCAGCCTCAAAGATCTTATCCTTAGTTTGCAAAATAGGTGGTATCTTCTTGCCACCCTCAACCACGTCAAATGGAGCTTTGCTCGTAGAACTATGCATTGTGTTGTTTTAAGCAAACTCAACCAAGGGCAAATATTGCTCCCACTGTGTCTTGTGGTCTGAAACATAGCACCTCAAAAGATTTAACATTGTGGAATTTACTTCCTCAGATTGACCATTTGTCTACGGATGGAAGGAGGATGAGAATTTCAGCGTGGTACCCATATTCTCAAACAAGCCTTTCCAAAATAAACAGGTCATCGTGGGGTCTTGATCACTAATGATTGACTCCGGCATACCAAGATACTTGAAGATGTGCTGCAAAAACAATCGTGCCGTATGATCAGCCTTTATTTTCTTTCTCACCGGAATGAAATGCGCTTGTTTGCTAAACTTGCAAATGATAGTCCATATCCCATCATTTCGATATGGCCCAGAACTAGGGGCGAGGCTTGAATTGAGCAAGCTGGCAAAGCTTGTGTTGAGCTGGCAGAGGACTAAGATGGCGGCAGATTGCAGGGTGGTGGCTGGTTGCAGAGTGGTCGAGGTTGCTTTGATATCACTTGGTGGTGAAGATGAACAAGTGCGGTCACAACTCGACACAAGATTGATTGAAAAAGTGAGGTACCAAAGTATAAAGTACAATCCTTAGACTTTAGGGTTGTGTAAGTGACTTAAAGTGCATTCACACATAAATGTGTGTAATGTGCAGTAAGTGACCAAACTGTGTAACATAAATACATAGATGAAGAATATTGTGATTGGGGGAAAAAACCTCTCTTAGGGAGAGTAAAAAGTATCCTAGTGTTCTACGTGCGGATCGCTGACACTCCTGTGTGAGCATGCCAGTCAGAATCAGTGTACCCTTGTAAACATAAACCATGACTATAAGTTCATAATTATAGGTACACCTTAAATATCTTAATACACGAAGACAAGCAATCCAATGAGACATTCTAGGTACATTAAAATAGTGACTAAGCAAACTAAGTGTGCAAGATTTGGCTTAGTATGAATCAACTAGAGTAATTTTCCTACAATAGAACGATAGGTATGAGCATCAAAAGGCTGACCCGAGGTATCCTTGTGCAGATGGATTGTGGGATTGAGAGGTGTGGCCATGGGCCGTGTTTGATCAGTGCAATATTGTTCCACGAGCTGTAGGGCGTACTTTTGCTGTGACAGAAAGATACTTTCCTTGGATTTAACAATCTGCATCTCCAAGAAATAAGACAATAATCTGAAGTCTGTCATCTCAAATGTAGAGCAAAGTTATGGCTTAATTTTTGTGATAGTTGTAGAATCTGAGCTAATAAGTAATATATCATCAACGTACAGTAGGATATAGTTGACCCCCACGCTAGTGGTGCATACATATAGATTTGGATCATAGGGCGTAGAATGGTATCCATGAGTCCATAAGAACTCATCCATCATGTGGTACTAAGACCTCGGTGCTTGCTTTAGCCCATAAAGAGCTTTTTATAAGCAAAATATCTTATTAGTCTGATGAACAAAAGAAGAGCCGAGAGGCTGCTCTACATAGACTTCCTCATTCGGATAACCGTCTAGAAATGTACTTTTAATGTCCATTTGATAGATCGGCTAACCGTGGTGAGCGGCGAGCACAACCAACATGTGAAATGATGTTAAGTGAGTAGAAGATGTGAAGGTTTCTTCATAGTCAATGTCGTGCTTTGCCTTAAACCTTGCACTACAAGGTGAGCCTTGTATTTGTCTAAAGTACTATCAGCCTTTAGCTTGGTCCTAAAAATCCACTTTGTTTCGATGACCGGCTTATAATGAGGATGATGCATCAATGTCCAAGTTCCATTTCGATCAATAGTAACCAATTTCTTCTTCACAGCCTCACGCCACAAAGGGCGGTGGAGAGGCTCCCGCCAACTGTTCGGCTTAGAATGTGCAATGTAATCAACCGTAAAAAACGAGGCATATGAAGCTTGAGGGGCAAGCCAAGCAGACTTGCTAAGGCCCTTGGGAGTGTAATTTGGTGGAAGGATCTCCGAATCTCACATGGTCTACTCGTACTAGCGAGGTAATGTGTCTCGTGGAGGAGGCTTGGAAGCTGAAGTGTTTGTAGGAAGGTTAGGAGTGGATAGTAGACCCGGCTTAGTAGGTATGATCTCAAATGATGTGAGTAGAGGTGGGAACGAAGAATTCAGTATAGAGCACTGCACTATGTCCCTCTCATCAAAGACGACATTCCTTCTACCGATCATCTTATTTGTTCGAGGATCGAACAAACGATAGGCTTTCATTTGGGAAGAATAACCCACAAATATCTAGAGATCTACTCGAGGGGTGAGCATTCCTATCTTGTCATCAGGAATGTGTGTATAAGCATGACTACCGAAAACTTTGAAGTGAGAAATAACAAGCCGAGAGCCAAAAAATGCCTTGTACGGAGTCTTTTAAGGGACAATTGTAGTCAGACATGGGTTAAGGATGTATACAGTAGTATTAACAGCCTCAACCCAAAGACGCTCAGGGAGCTTTGTTGCCAACAACATAGAGTGTGCCATATTCATGACTCTTCGATTTCTATGCTTTTTGACTCCATTTTGTGTAGGGGAGTTGGTAGAGGTGAGTTGGCGTGCAATGTCCTGCTCTTGTAGAAACTTAGAAAACTCGTGGGAGGTAAACTTACCACCAGAATCACTCCTCATAGTACCCACACAATGACCAGTCTAGTTATGGACTAGCAACACCCAAGCACTAAAATAAGTGAAAGCATCTGACTTGTGCTTTAGAAAGTACACCCACATGTATCGAGAGAAATCATCACTTAAAGAAAAAAGTACAGTGTGCCATTCAAGGCAACAATGGATGTGGGATCATAAAGATCTATATGAATTAGCCTAAGGGGTTCAACAGTACGAGTGTTTCACTGTTGAGAAAAGGGTATATGATGTTGCTTATCTAGTTGGCAAGCTTTATAGACCTCTCGTGATAGTTTTAGGCATGGAAGGCCCTCAACCATCACTTGACATGATAGCATTAAGAGAGTTGTAGCCAAGATGTCCTAAGGGAAAATGCCAAAGATGATTAGAGTCCATGGGCTCCCATGTGGTGAGTAAGGCCTGGAAGCAATGAAACTTCAAATCCTTGGCAATCAGCTCAGTAAGAAAGTGTATCATGTGGTAAAAGCCATTAGGTTGTGCCTTGCCTTGAGCAATCATTAAATCGGTTTGAGAGTCTAGGACTTCGATTGTGGTTGCAGTGAAGAAAACTACTTGTCCCAATCGGCAAAATTGTTGAATGGACAACAAGTTCAAGCCAAGTTGGGAGACATGATAGACATCATCCAGCGAAGCGAAATCTGAACCTTGGTTAGTGGGAAAATTGACGTGACCATAGGCGTGGATCTTGACAGAGGAGTCGTTTCCTATGTGAACACTTCTAGCTACAGGGGCTTGAGAAATAAAATGTCTACTATAGGAGTCATGTGATGGGTAGCTCTATTGTTTACAAGTCAAATAGGCGTTGAGGTACTTAGCTGTGACGAGTGGGCCTCTATAGGCACCTCATCAGGAGGTAACTTGGAGATGTGAACAAGACTCGCATCCGATGTCTC
The DNA here is from genome assembly GCF_053477565.2 of Lygodium microphyllum. Lineage (NCBI taxonomy): Eukaryota > Viridiplantae > Streptophyta > Polypodiopsida > Schizaeales > Lygodiaceae > Lygodium > Lygodium microphyllum. The sequence continues at coordinate 80,900,083 of NC_141139.1, forward strand.
TAAAGAGATGTTGTGGATCTGTGACATTAAAGTGATATTTAATGTGACATTAAGGTCACAAACATTGAATGTGACATTAAAGGTCATGTGACATTAATGTGACATTAAAGTGATATTTAATGTGACATTAAGGTCACAAACATTGAATGTGACATTAAGGTCACAAACATTGAATGTGACATTAAAGTGACGGTCTCTACAAACCAGTTAGACAAACCTTTTGGAGTTGAGTAGTTCATCGATGTGACGAGTGATTGGTGGTAGTGTGGGTTTCGCCTCGACATTATTCTTGTTGAGGGTTGCCACCACCTTGCTTTTCTTGCTGGGGGTTACTCGATTGGGGTGTGGGGGTTTGATTCTTGGATTTTGGTTGTGCACCTCTTGCTTTAGATCGACACTTGTGGTCATAATGGTTAGCCTTTGACAGTGTTGACAATACCTATTTTTCTTAGGTACATTCTGCCATCTTGGTTTAAGAGAAGATTGAGTGGTGCCTTGGGATACACTAGCCTTGGTTCGATTTTGATTTTGATTCGAGTTTTATTTGCCCTTGCCCTGTTACCCCCTCTTAGAAGATGCAACTAGGGCCTCCTCAATGGAGGATGTGTTATGAAATTGATCGAACAACCGTACATAATGCAACAATTAACACTCAAACTCATCAAACGCGGGCATCTGAGGTTGTGAAATCATCTGTTGTATAAAATAGAAACATTTTTTTGGCAGTTTGTCAAGGAATAGGGTAACTTGATCGTCAGAGGACTTAGGAGTCCTAGTGGTTGAGAACTCAACAAGGAGACATTGATACTCAGCCAACTTGACTTTCAAGTCGTCCTTGTTTGTGATTTTGAAGTTTTGGGGCTCATGATCCAAATTGATGTGACAGATCCTATCTCATGCTGCATTGTGGTCAGTCAAGTGTGCCCAACGCTCGAATGCTAAGTCGAAATGCTGAAGCTGAGAGTTAAACTCAGGTAATAAGCCCTGCATAAGCTCGACAATAGCGGAGGCATTACAAGCTTTCCATGAGCAAACGACCTCGTATGAAATAAGTGCACGATGAGGTTGGGGTTTCAACCCTAGCACTAAATCCCATAGGTTCTGAGAGTTTTAAGACATGCCTCATTAAATTTGACCAAGTGATGTAGTTTGATCCGTTGAAACGAGTATTGTCATTAAAAGCATGCATGGTGGATGAGGAGCTAGAACCATGAGGTGTTTAGAAGGATGGATAGATGGGATAAGATGGAGGATAAGATAGTGGCGGTGGTGGAGGATAAGGAGGAGGTAAAGGTGGACAGGTAGAACTAGGCTACTGATATCAATGAGTGCCGATTGCTGCGGAGGTACCAAAATGGTCATAGGTCCATATGATACCGTAGGTGTAGTTGAAGGCATTGGGACACAATAGCCCTGTCTAAATGTCGGATGGGGCACAATGTAATGACTGGATGGTCCACTAGGTAATGGCATAGAGGCGAATTGCGGCACCAAACGATTCAAACTTGAGTATGTTTGGGATGCACTCCCAGAGGGAAAACTCGGAAGTGTGTGTGTGGGAGGTCGAGCCTCCGTCACATTTACACCACCTGGAGATGGGTATATAGAGGTCCCAAAGGTTGTGCCTAAATGTGCAAAACCCCCTGGTGTGTGTGATGGATAATGTGGTGCACTTAATAGAAGCGGAAGGGAAGGAGCAACAAAAGATGAGGGAGGGATGGGTGCGAGCCCAAATGGATTTGTGATGGATGTTTTTGTGGGAAACATCGTTGGTTTCTTTTGTCCATTAAATGCATTAGATGAAGATGCACCTACTCCAAATTGACCATGAGAAATAAAATCATTTGAAGAAAAAGAAAGGGATGGAATACTAAGTTCTTCTTTCAGTTTCTTACCTAGTTTTGAGTTCATAAAGAAATATTCGTCTTCCTCATTACTGAGAAACCAAAGGTTGCTATGAAGAGTCCCTTCTTGACGAGCATCCCCCGATCCAACACAAAATACATAATGAGTTGACATAGAATCTGAACTAATATTTACGAAAAAAAAAGAATCTGAACTAATAGGGTTTATACCTAGCATTAGAGAAAATATGTAGTGTTGAAGTGATGTGTAATTTGAGCTAGGTTCCACTTGTGGATGGATAGTCCGCAGCAATGGAGATTCAGAAGGTCGTGCAAGATCATTAGTTCTGTGCACTGAATCTAAAACAGAAAACTTAGACTTATCTTCAACCTCCTATTGAGCTCTATGCATAAGGATGAGACCATAGTTAGTAGCAAAAATCTGATATGGTCTATGGACTCCATGGTAGTCCCATAGTTCTCCGCCCATGCTAGATCGGGCCGAAGCAAGTTGGGCGGCCCACTCCTGATCATTTTTGTCCATGTTTGGGTGTGGAGATTGGAGCGGTGTTGTGAATGTGTTCAAAGTCATGTGGCCCTTTTGTTATTCTTGCTTTTGCGGATGAGCTTTCCGATCAAAGACCAAGGTTTCTCAGAGAGTACCTAGCTCTGATACCATGTGAAGAAATGTTCTAAATGTAGGAAACACAAAAGCAATTGTACGACAAAGCACATACTGATAAACACAAAACATAGTTAGAGTTAGGGTTAGGGTTAGGGTAAGTTAGAGATAGTGAATACAATGAATAATGAATATACGATGCTCATGCAACAAACACACTATGCAGTGAATACTGAGCCTTGAACTCTCGTATCTTTGGGATCAAGGTAGAGGTTATGAGCTGGAGAGAGTGTCATACTCCGAATGGATTCTGAATCGTAGCAAGGTAGCCCCTGTGCATTAAACACTAGCAAATGCAGCCACAGGAGAGACAAAGACTAAAAGTGTAGGTACTTGGTACCTAAGGAGAAAGAAAAATTGGGCGATAGGTGTTGGATGCAAACGTAGGAGATAGAGGAGAGAGAAAGTCAGGGCAGCAGCCACAAATAGTAAATGTAGCTTGGGAAGGAGAGAATGCCAAGGTGGGAGCTCCAAACTGTAAATGCAGCCTCTAGAAGGGTGTGTGCAGTTGGACAAAAGGTAAACCAGCAGATTGCTAGTAAGAGTGTCAAAAGATGACGTACCAGCGTGAGATAGTAGGGTCATAGTTGTTAGGTACGAAAAGGTACGATACGGTACAGTACGATAAAATACGGTACTAAATGGTACCTTAAGATTTTATAAGGTACGGTATGATATTAGTAAAAAAAAAATAACTTAATTTTTTTTAAAACTATAAATAATAGAACACATGTTTAAAGTGAAACTAGCAGTGCCATTACAAAATATGTTGAATACATGAGGTAAAAAGCCCTCGCAATCATATGCGAGCAGCAAACATGCGGGCAACGGTACAATGTACTGGATACATCATACAATCATCAATGAGTGAAACTGGATACAATCATTAGTGATAGTACTAAGTAGATACAAAAAGGTGAGACTCCAGAGAGCTGAGGCCTAGAGGCTAGGATGACTCATGAGGCATCACTATCATCATCATCATCATCATCATCGTGCTCATCAAGAGAGTTTGAAGATGACTCCTTGTCATCTAATGATGAGGCACTCTCATACTCATCCTCACTAATAAGGTTACCATCATCATCAAATGATGGCTCCCTAGGCAATGACGGTCTAACTGTAGGCAAGGGGGGAATGTTATCATCAGGAACTGAACGAGAGCTACTATAGCCCCGCCTCATATGTCTGCAAACCACCTGAACCACCCCTCGTCGATCTCGGAGGGCGTCGAATGACCATGCCCTTGCTGGCAACTTGAACTCCTCGCCCAGGAGCACCCTGACTACGAGTGTCATGGGTGTTTGCTGCTATGAGCTCTCTATAGAGCTCTGCAAAGATCTGCTCCTCCTCCTCATCGACCTCCTGAAGTACACTCGCAAGAGTGTCGCCCGTCAACTTGAATGTATCAACATTTGCCTACACAATGCACACATAAGATAATAGATTATAATACTAAATTGTTGAGTATAATACTATAAAGTAACAAGTTGAAACCAACAAATTTAAAAATTAAACTTGACTTATCATTTTATGGTTAGGTGTTTACCTGCTTTGGACTACCCATATTCATCATGGCCTTCATCATGCGCAAGTTAGTGCGGCAATAGACTAGCCGCTCTAACTGTTGTGTGCTAAGATGATTGCGAATCTTCGTGTGAATGAGAGAATAGACACTCCAGTTTCTCTCACATGCACCCGAAGAGCAATCCTGCGCAAGGACTCTCATGGCCAAGGGCTGAAGAGTCTCCAATGCATATCCAAAATTTTGCCACCAAAATAGAGGGTTTACAAGTGACTCCCTTCTCCAACAAGTGAGAGAAGAAAGTGCCACATGTCCTCTCTGATCTGTATAGCATCCAAGCTTCTCTAGGACTGTGTTGTGGTCATCTATGGGAACCATACGAGTCAAATATGCAAGCTGATCTGACCGGAGCTCTCTGTGATCCATGATCACCGGCAACTTGTAGGTCGGATGCACCAATACTGCAAAACCATGGATGGGCCTATGCATCCATGCCCATCTCCTCTCTGCTATCTCTATTATGTATGCACACTGAGAATCTGTGATCATCGTGCAAGCCCGTATTTTCACCAATGCTGCTCTGAAGAAGTGAACGAGAAGGCCCATGGTGGACCCCTCGCAACTATTCATACGCAACACCCTATAAAAGGGAGTCACGGCAATCACAATGGCATAGACTTTATGCCAAAACTGCTCATCAAGGCACAACCGTTGCATGGCTTTCGCCTCCTCTGTCTCATGCTCATCCCACTCATTTCATAGAGTGGACACCACTGTTTGGCGTAGGGCGGACTGCGCCTCATAAAGCCGCTCCAACAATAACCACATATAAGCAAACCGAGTTGAAAAAGACTTCTTCAACTTAAGTTTGCTATGCTGGTGATACATCGCAAACACCTTCACCTTCACTGTAAAGAAGGTGACAACAGATGTAGCCTTGTGTACCACCCTCTTTACCCATTTTAGCTTCCCAATGTCCTCCATGAGCAAGTCTAAACAATGACTTGCACATGGAGTCCACACGATCGAAGGAAACTCGGCCTCAAGCAAACGGTCCATGCGCTGATAATTGGATGCATTGTCGGTAACAACTTGCACCACATTCAACGGTCCCACCTACAAGCACATCATACATGGCACAAATTATAAAAGCTTCGGGGAGAGATGAATCATGAATCATGACTTGAAAATTCTAATTATGATTCATGAATAATGAAAGCAACTTTAAAAAGACAATGTGTATCTCAATGATAGCTTGCCGAATGTGGCGGTAGATGAATGGGGCGGTCATTTTTCTTCCCCTCTTGCCGGTGTCAACGGCCCGCAAAAAATATGTGCAAAGTGTACATGAAACGAGTATGTTGATGATACCCCGTTTCTTACGGTCACTCCATCCATCGGTGAGAATGGAGCAACCATATTTTGTCCATGTGACCCGAATAGGATCAAGGGCTTTATCAATCCTCTCCTTCTCTACATCGGCTTGTCGATGCCTTTCTCTAAGAAAGGCAACTGATCCACGTGTATGACCGGGAGCTTGAGAGAGAGAGGATTGCCTCTCCGGTACCGCATGAGCCTCTAACCTTTGCCTTTTGCCAATGTTGGAGCCCGAAGCGGATGTGGAGTTGGCACCACCAATGGTGGAGGCCTCATCTATATCGGTCGAAGATAGGCCTACATTTGAGGCTTCCTCATGAGTAGGCATAGGTGTAGATGCCGCCGCCGCCGATCCGCTACCTTCTCCTTTAGTGGATCCCCCTCTCATCTTGGCGAGAATCTCGTCCGCAATGTGTTGAGGGATCGACTTGCACGGAGCGACTTGCCCCCCCGTCTTGGAAAGATATTGGAGAAGCGGGGTTGCACCACTTGTGTAGCTCTTTTTGGAATACTTGCATATCCAATTGTGGGAGTTGGACTTCTTTGTGTCCCTCTCCACATGGATGGCGTGCAAGTTGAAGGCCTCATGCTTCTTGCGTGTCATGGTGCCGAGGCGAGGCCAGAGGCCCGATGAAGAGGAGAGAGTTGAGACTTGTCACTCCGATCGGCGGTGATGCTTGAAGAGGGAGGGGATGGGGGGAAGAGGAGAGAGTGAGATGATGCTTGAGCCTTGAAGAGGGAGGGGATCGGGGAAACTTGGAAAGTTGGAAGAAGAACAAACTTTGAAAAGGGAGAGGATGGGAGGAAGACTCAAGAGAAGAGGGGAAGAGGAGAGAGGAAGAGGGAGCTTGGAGGGGATGGGAGCTTGATGCAGCCTTGGAGTCTTGGAGACAAGAGGGAGGGCTGAGGAGAGAGTCGAGACTTGCAAGTGTGTGACGTGTGACGTGTGTGTGTCACAAATGATCAATCGTGCCCAGTTTACACCTTTTTCCCCAGCTCGTTTCACGCGGAAACTCCCTGGATAGCTCGCCTTGTCCCGCAGGATACGTGGCCAAAACATGGTTAAAATCTCGTACGAAATAGTACGGATACGTATTGTACGGTTCGTATGATACGAACCTATCCGTTCGACGTATGAGTGCAACCCTGTAGGGTTTGCGGGGAGGAACACGAGTGAACTCAGCAAACATGGAGAAGAGAAGAGAAGAGAGAAGAAACTCTGATGAATGGAATGATGAAGTTTTGAATCATTGAGTGAATGTGATACAAGGGAATAAGGGTGCCGTAGCACAAGAAAGATGATGAAGACAGCCATGAACCACGAACTGCAATGTCCTCCTGAAGGGGTGTGAGGGTAGTGGAGAGGCTGGAGAGGAGGTGACGGATTGAATAAATCAGCCATAAGGAATGAATGAGAGAGTGGCCTATAAATAGGCACAATTAGTCTAGAATGGCGCCCCTTTTTGGGGCTGCAAACCCTAAATGCAAAATGCAAAAATGCAAAAATGCAAACTGCAGGTGAAGGGTTTCTTAACACCCCCTCTCAGGGCCAAAAAAGGGAACAAGAGAAGAGTGAGGTGGAGATGCAATGCTTATGCAGCAGGTGCCACTTGGACAGTGTCCCTTGTGGGGAAATTGTTCACTTGCCCAAGCGCCCTAGTACAAAGATGATGAAAACATGCAATGTATAGGAGGAATGTCAGACTTTGTGTGGTGCCGAGAACCATAAGGATATGCGTGTACTCGATCTCAGGAGGTGGCTCCATGCTAACCAAGTGTCAAAGGCAAGAAGAGAAGAGGAGGAAGAAGATGTAGAGGGTTCCTCAGATCCAAGATTTCCACCGGAAAGGAAACCTGCAGTAAAGACCAATAGACAGAGTGAACTGGAGAACCTGAAACACAACCTCGGGAGAGAAGCCACTAGCTCCGTGCATCCATGTTGGAAGGAATACGAAGGCCTCGTCGCCAAGTCGCGGCTGAACCTTTGAGGTCCCGATCTAGGTGGTACCTGAAGATCCTGGGTATTAGTAGAAGAGATGACTGGTCAAAGACAGCCACCCCAAGAAAGTAGAGAATGGGTGAAGAACTTCATGTGGAGTAGGTTCCCCCTCTGAGGTGGGAGATGGAGGGGTCCCCGTTGAAGTTGAAGAAGAAGTAGATTTCCCCTCTGAGGGCAAAGAAATAACATCGTCCTCTGAAGTAGATAGGGAATCCAAAAACTCATGGATCACAGACTCTGAAATGTCTAATGACGAAGGAAGTGCCGTCGATCGTGCTGAAGAAGGTATTTGGGGTGCCGAAGAGCTCTCAGAGGTAGCCTCTCGAACCTGAGTAGTCGAGGGTGGGGAACGGTGGGGTTCAGAATGAGCAAGAGGTGGGCAACAGTCGCTATCTCTTAGTGGAGCGGACTGGGTAGCCGAAGAAGAGGAAGGAGTTGAGCAACCACTGTCTCTCGAAGGAGCGGATTGACGAGGAGACAGTATCAAACAATCACTGTCTCTCGATGGAGCAGACTGTAGATTCATAGGTCGTGGAAGCCATAGTACCTAAAAATAAGTGGGAGAAGACTATAGTTGGCATTGCGGCGATCTCCAGGAGGTCGTAGCACCAATCGATCCTCCATGTGCTCGAAAGGACTTAGTGCACATCGGATGCGTCTTATTGCCTTGAGCATAGTACTCTGATAGCCGATGTAGAATGATCTCTGTGGCCCAGAAAGGAGAGGTGGCACAAGGAGTGTCTAGTGGAAGATGCATATACTCCGGGGGAATGGGGAGCAAAGGTCGAAGTCGGCAAGCATCGGTGGTGTGTCCGGTGATGCCACAGTAGGAGCACCCAGTAGTTTGGTCATTTGTTGGTAAAGAAGCCATGGATACCAGTGTGCCTTACTGAAGAAGGAAGAGGTCAGCCGCCATGAACCACGAACCGTAATGTCCGCCTCAAGGGGTGTGAGGGCAGTGTGAAGCACGAACCGCAATGTTCGCCTCAAGGGGTGGGAGGGTAGTGGAATGGTTGGAAGTGAGCTGCCAGTGGGAGGAGGATATGACCAGTAGTAAGAGATTGCAACTAGTAGAAAAACGCAGGTGAGGAGAGAGAAAGACTAAAAACGTAGGCAGCACAGCCTGCAAGAGAGAGAAAGACTAAAAACGCAAGCAACAGGAGAGAGAAAGACTAAAAACACAGGCAGGATAGCTTGCAGGAGAAAGACTAAAAACATAGAAAGTAGGTGAGAGGAAGACTAAAAACGCAGGAAAAAAACAGTAGCAGCAGTCAATATGCTGAAATTAGCTCTGAACAGTGTGTGATAGGCTGGAAACACGCGCCAAACTGTTCTAGGCAGCAATGGCCAGCTTGGACCGCGATGTCCTCTGCGTCCGGGGTGTGGGCAACAAGCTAAAATACCTGAAATCTGCAAAAACGAGATTGTTTTCTGAATGGAGAGTGATCAGCAATAGTCGCTCTGCTATAAACAGCTGCAAATGATATCCTCCGCGAAGGGGTGTGGGTAGTAGATATACGGATCCTGAAACTTGCAAGAACGAGATTGAGGGAGAGTGGTGGATTGTATGCCTATTTAATATTTATAGAAAGTTTGGGGCACCCAAATTTGAGTTTTGCATGTGGGACACAGTAACTCTCTGGGAGTGTGTTTCTTTTTAAAATAAGAAGGTTTCTTCACTAATTAAGCATGCTTTGGGGCTCTTTAAGTCAGGCTAATGCATTTTTAGCTCAACAACACTGTCCAAATAGATCACGTGTTAGAAAAATGGCTATAACTTTTGACTCCGGTATGCTACTTTCTAATTCAAATTGGAGCCAAGGATGAGCTCTTTGAGATGAGCTATTGAAGACTCTGTTAGAATCATGATAGAATATTTTGAGGAATATTGTTTTGTGGCTGTACAGAACTGTCTTGCAAAATATAAATGCCATGTTTTAGTATTCTAACCATCTGCAGGTCCAAAGTAAGGTATCCAAACTCTGTAACAACCTTTGTAACAACCTCTGTATGACTTGTGGGGTTGAGAGCAACTTGCAATGACGTGTAATAAGCTTCTATATGCCCTGTAACATCTTGCAACACTTGTAAATGAATGATAGTCACCCCCAAAATAGCCTATAGTGCCTTGTTTCACCTGTAAACTCTTGCAACCTGTTCTTGAAGGTCAAAATAACATTTAAACCTTGTAGGCTGATTAGTAAACACCATGTTTTTTGCGCTTCAGCTTGAATCTTCAATGCTCCACTCACGATACCTATGCGAGGAATAAAGCAGTATGAGAAGTGTTGAGAAACCACTTCTCTAGTTTATACACTTCATTTAGGGTTTCGCACGGATAGTCCCAAAAAGGGCTGGTGTCTACATTTTGACCACTTTTTCAATGAGCGCCATAGCAACTAAGGAATGTGTTTTTTTGAATTTGAAACTTATGAAACATTTCTTAAAGTACGAAACATTTCTGAGAGTAAAGAACGTGGTTTTTTTTTTTTGTTGAGTTGGAACCCAAAACATGGTTTTTTGGACAAAAACTATTGGGCAATGTTAAACATGATGATGATGATGTGTAATGACTCGTGAGGGCTCAAGATTTTGGACGAGAGACTGATTAGATAGGCTATTATTTACATGTTAATTTCAATTTTCTTTGTATGATATGTAGGAATCATAATGTGTAGCTCTAAACCATAGTATAGCTTCTTCAAAGACTAACTTTGATAGAAGTGACAAGTTAATAATGGATCATAGATATGTAATGTATTATTCTCAATTGACTCTATTATCACTCAAGCTCAATTGGCCATTCTTTGTTTAAGAGAGAGTTCCATAGAGGTTTAGAACCTCTTTCCCTAGTCAAAACTATTAAACATCCCTATATAAAAAAACCCGTGTTTCTTATTTTACCCCCTCCTGAAAGAAACTTATGAAACATGTTTTTGACGTTTCGTTTCTAAACGTTTCTGACGTTTCTGGCCGCTATGATGAGCGCCCACTTAGTGGTGCGCCATCCTAGACAGCTTATGCCTATAAATAGGCAGTCACTTCATTCTTCATTGATCACTCCCTTCAGTCATTCTCGACTACCTTCTTGGTCACTACTCTCTTCAATCATTCTTCAACCCTCTTTCTCTGTCTTCAGATACCCTTCCCTTCACCAACCCCTTCCAATGTCCTCACACCCCTTCAGGAGGACATTGCGGTGCATGGCTTGTGGCTGACTTCACCCTTCCTTTTCTGCTGTAGGTGCCTTATTCCATCATTAGGCCTTGCTTGTGGAGCATCTTCCAATTGGTGTCACCATCATTTGCTTTGCATTAGCACCCTTTTCCATCAGGTGCCACCTTCACTTGCGTTTTTCAGTGTGGAGATCTTCTCCTTGCTTGGTGTCAATATCTCTAGCTTAGCGCAACATCCTAGCCTGTGGGGCTGTCTACATTATCGAGTGCCAATGGTTTTGTCATTTGTCTATCATAGGGGCTATTGGGACCTCCATTTTTGTAGCTTGGCCCCTCCATCACCTGGCATCACTCGTCTATCATAGGGGCTGCTGGAACTTGCGTTTTTGCTGCCCGGCTTCTCCTCCATCACATGGTGTCACTCGTCTATTATAGAGGTTATAGGAACTTGCGTTTTTGCAGCCCCGCTTATCTTCCATTTTGTGGCATCATCATTATTTACTCAGCGTCAGCATTTGGGCTGCTCTCCTTGTGTTTGATAGCTTCGACACTTAGGATTTGCGTTTTGCTGCCTAAGTCACTCTCGGGCATCAAAGGATTGCGGTTCGCTCCCTCGATAACTAGTGACCATCTTTAACATCTTCGACGGCATTAGAGGACTGCAGTCTGCTCCCTTGACAATTGTCTTTCACCTTCTAGTGATCACTTCGATAGCCCATTGCCTAGAGGATTGCGTTTCACTCCCTTCACTGTGCAGATTTCCCACAAGTGCTACCGCCTGATTGAGATAGGACTGTACAGCTATCTTTTGAGCTTTTGCTTCACTGTATCAGCTTTTCTTCTCATAGCATGATTTAGTGCATCATCACCATGTTCTTCTTGTGTTTTTGAGTTTCTCTTCTCTCTTAGTGTTTACCATATACACAATTACTCCTCGCAAACCCTACTATCTCTCTGCACCGTTGCATATTTTGACATGGTATCAGAGCATACTTATTATTTTTGACAAGAGGCTCCTTATAGGAGCTCCAAATCATCGAGAGGTGGGCAAAGCTCTCCTCGGGTCAGTTGGTTGCACACCTTTGGGATTTTCGATAGTGAGGGTGGGTCACCTCTCTTTTGTCTCACTATCTCCCTTGACATCTACCTCTTTCCTCTGTGGGAATATTCCATATGACAAGAGCATACTAATTTAAGAAACTAGGGATGATATGTATTTTTGGAAATGAAGCTTCTAGCCTTTAATGAAGTGCAAGGATCAATTGGAAAAAGAAGATTTAAATGGAAGATGGGAAATCATGGGATGAGGGTCTTACTGCTACAATTCCATGACTCATTGATTGCATTAGCTTACCCTTGACCATATATTTTTGGGCCAATAAAGATCCAAGCATAAATCAGGGTTATTCAATGAAGGCATGAGAAAATAGAGATATGATTGCAATCCAACTGCATTTAATGTTGAGAATTGATAAAAAAGATTACGTCTCTCTCTGATTTGAATTTAATACTGAGAATTGACCAGCAAGGTTTTTAAAATCTAAAAGGGGTATCTCTCTTTGAATTATGATGCAATAGAGCTTCAACTCTTGGATTAAGAGAGATTTTAAAGATTAGATAAGTGGATTACCTCTTTCAAAGATTGAAGAAGATTGACGAATCAATATGAATCAAACTTTAGCCATCAAGCTGGAATGAAAGCCCTAAATTGCTCCAGAATGCTCCATAGCTTCAATGTCCATTGATTGGTCCTTTCCAATGCTTGTAGATTGTAAAAGCCTTGCAATAGAAGAGTCTTCAGCCCTTTCAAAAGCTCATTGACAAAAATTTGAGCTTGAAGTATGAAACCCCCAAAATGTTGGACCATAATGCCCTTTGATGCTTAAATCTTCTTCAATGTCCACAATCTTGCATTCAGGAGGAGAATCACTATAAAGAAGTGTTAATGCTAGAGAATGATAAATGTTGAAGAAGATGAGAGCTTCAAGCTGTTGGCTATGGTTGCCATGCAACGATTTAGGGTTTTCAGAGAGAAGGAGCTTCAAAGGTTGAAGAAGAAGAAGGGCCAAATCCTTGAGCAATAGGTAGTGAATGATTGCTAGAGGCCTTGACAAGTACCATAATTGATGATTTGTGTTGGAGATGGAGCTGAAATTGTAGACAAGCCAGCACAAAATGCGCCGCAAATTTCAAGCAGTAAAAAGAGCTCTAACTATGGCTATTGATGGTCACAAGTGTTACCAATGTATTGAGCAAGCTTTAAGGGATGCTTGTCCCAAGGTTTCAGGGAGAGAGAATGCTTCCACTGAGGAAGAAGTAAGATTCAGTGACTATCCACCATGAGAGCTTGGAAGAAAGCTTGTAGGAAGAAGAGAGAGAAAGCCTTTTCCAAAAAGTAACTAAGACTTAAGCCATGACTAACTCCAATAACCTCTTCCTTTACCAAAATACCTTTCAAAAGGGCCTATATCTTGATGATGACTTGCATCTTTGTACTAATCTCCTTCAAGAGTTGTACCATCTATACTGTGACCTTGGATTGACTATTTGAATGGAAAAATCTTGGTTAGTCTGTGACTAAATGGGACCAAAGACCAAAGCTTTGATACCACTTGTCAAGGAGTCTAGAGAGGAGAGAGGAGTGTAGAAGAAGGAGAAAAGAGGAGAGAGAAATACTAGAATGTGAGAAAAGAGGTGAGAGAAGCGATGAAAGCTTGGAGAAGTTGGAGAGAGTGTTACTAAATAGTGAAAAATTTACAAGTCTCTTATATCTTGATACCTATGTCAGTGTGACATGGCATTATTTCTCAAACATACTAAAAATATAACTCTTCCTAGTTTCTTACACTTGCATCCAACCAAGATGAGAGAGAATCAATCGGAGGGAGAGGAATTTATGATTTTCAGCCCTGAAATAGTGACCAATATTAGTGTCCAACCTAAAATAGTGACAATGTCATTAAGGGAGCCAAATTGAGACTTTAACAATTTCATCAAATCACCCTTGCTCCTTGACCAAGATTTGATTTAGACACCCCTCTGGCACCTATCCTCAATTGCTTCTACCAATGTCCTCCATTGCTCAAGCTAGGATAAACATCACCATAACACACATTGAACTTAATCTCACATGTAAGCCACAGGTGTGCATAACCCAAGTGTCCCAACTTAAGTGTCCAAAGAGCATGAAGCTTCTTAGCACTGTGATGCAATTTGCATGAGTGGGATTCCCAAAAAAGTGTTACTCACTTGAGGACACATGGAAGATGCATAGTGCATGGGTAGAGTTTCTAGGGATGAAGCACTGTAGGATAGGGTGATACTCACATGAGGGTAGATAGAAGGTAGAGGTAACCTAATATCTACCATAGAACCTAGACGTGGGACCTAAACCTAAATTGACTTTAGGGAATGCAATAGAAGCTTGATGTGAATTACAGTGTTGGTATTTGATATTGGGATGGAGTGTAAGGCAGTCTCATATGAAGCATAATGTAAACTTTGAGAAACAACAAGTACATTTGGTTTGCTATTGTAGCCTTCATTTTAGTATGGGCCTAGGTTTCTTGGTAACTTACAGCCAATATTTGCACTTTAGTAGGAGCAACAAAGAAAGGATGTACTCCTAACATACGGATAGGAACATACAAACATGCCACCAATAGTTTTGACTGTGTTATATCCTCCCCTAGTTAAGAGTTGGCCATCCTTGCCATTTGGTTTCCTTGATTGAGATGGCCACTCCAATTATGCCAAGGATTGTGACTTGTCCTCCATGATAGAGGAAAGACAAGATGTTAAGTGTTAGTTTGTTTGCTCCTAAAAGCTCAAATGTTTATGCTACTCAAGACATGAGCACCATGCTCTGATACCATGTGTCGTTTGAGGATCTGACACTCAAGTGAGAATACTAGAGCTAACACAGTGTGCAAAATGTACAAACAACATGACTAACAAACAAAAGCTTAGAAGCCTAGTCACAAAAGACAAGAATGGGGATGGGGGATGGCCATGAATTGCCATTTCCTTTGACTATATAATGACATGGAATAGACATGGGGATGGGAATTGGGTTAGGGGAGGGGGACGGTAGTCCCAAAAGTGGCCATTCCCTGTGACTGTGCTGAGAAGAATGAAATGAAGTACTAATAAATGAATGAATGAGCAAGCCAAGTGTAGTCTTGAGTGTAAAGCCACATGGACTTTATCACTCTAGGTATGGGATGTGGGTTTTGGAGGAGTCATTGAGATGGCATAAATAACAGGATAAGTGTGTTGTTCTTGAATCAATATTGGAACAAGCCACTTGTCAATGTCATAACTGCATGAAAATCTGCTATTGGGTGGTGATCAGCTGCACAGCATTGAACGACTGCAATATGCAGCAATCTGGCATGGAATGACCACGTATCAGGTAACGGCACCTGCATTTGATAGGAGGAACGACGGCGTGACCTGCACAACAAGATAAAACAGTCTGGAAGGTAGCACAGGCGGTTTCCCTTTTTTCTTTGGTTAGGATGGTAAGAAAAGAACTGCTTGCATAATCTAAATAGCATGTGAATTCTAGGGATTGAGATGTGCTAGAAGATGTACTGTATAGAGTTTATAAGGAAAAATGCAAATTCTAGTTGAGGAAAATGAAAACCTGAGTGCTTAATCTTGTTAACGAGTTGATTATCAATTACGTTATCATGTCTTTTGCTGCTAGCATTTTTCACCCATGTATCTTGATCTGCAGACTTTGACTTGGCTTTTACCTGAACGATTTTCAAGCTCTGAAATCGGTGCTGAATCTGGTAAAATCTTTACAGTATGGACATATATCATAGTGATAAGCTAAAATGTTTAAAAAATTACACGTGATGCTCTGTATCAGTGCACCTTTACTTGAAGTTGGTAACGTAGAGATAATTATAAAGTCTTTCATACAGATTTTTGAGCTATTGTTGCTCTGCATTTTCTTGCTTGCATTTTGTGGTGAATCACCAAGCATAGAGATAGAGATGGTACTTGCAGTTTCACATCCCCTAGGCTTCCATTCAGGAAAGGTAATTTAGCAGCCATTGTGATTGGTGTACGTCTGTGGAATAACAACTCCTTTTAAACTGTAATATGCATTTTAGTAGCTAACTATTCTGGCATTTATCAGAAGTTATTTTTGCTCTTCAGTCGCAGCAGTCCTAGGCCTCATGGCAGTGGTGAATCAGCACATAATTGAAACAGACCCACGTTTGCATCCCATATTAAGGACATCAAAAGCAGCAGATCAGCAAGCATTTGTTCGGTTGCCCTTCTTCTTATCTATAATTAAGGAGCTGGAAGTCTGGATTGAAGTTGTAGCAGAACATTACAGAGGTCAAGAGAAGAAATGGAATGTACTATCAGCAGTGGAAGCAATCAAGTACTTGTTTCCTTTTATCTTGTTCTCATTTCTTGGATGGGGATTTGAAAATGTTTTTAATTTGCTGTATGTTCTTATAAGTTTCTGGTGCTCTCTCAGGGCTTGCCTGCGATTTCTGATCCTGCATAAAACTGGCTATAAAATGCTTATCTGTGGAGGGGAAGATGCTGATAAACCTGAAGCTCCTGGAGGGCAAGGCTTTCCAACAGGAATGGAGAGAGGATCTGATGCAAGACACTCAAGTCATTTTACAACCAACTATATAGGGGCATCGGGGACCTCAAATAGCTTGCTTTCACAAGGGTTTGAAAAAAAAGCAACAATGGCATTGATGAAATTTGGTGAACGTGCTGGGTTTCCTGAAGCTCCGTCCTGGGTGAGTCGTTATTCGAGCCCAAGCAGACCTCCATGTAAGGGACTTTCTCATCTTTGTAATGTTTTTTTTGTTTCCTTTTCTGCTGTTGTTAAGTTGTTTTTTTTTTGGTCAAAGCTCTACTTCTGTGTGTTGTGGTTATGCACTTGAAGGGTTGGTTTTTTCCAACTGATATATACCGGGAAATTTTCAAAGCTCTCTTGCATCTTGTGGTTATATACAGGGTCAGTAGTCTGTACATGAAAATGGGTTTCTTGATGAATAATTTGTTGCAATCAAATCAAGACTCCAAAGTCCAGTCATGTTCAATGCTTTCTTGTAATATGAGTTTTTCTTTCAACTCTTTTACTGGCATTCACATTTCCAAATCAGCTCAAAGATCCTAGCTATATCTGTTGGGGATTTATAATGCTCTACTGATCACAACTAAGCTCAAGGTGCCACTGCTCTCCACATGGAAACTTCTAGTTATTTGTTATTGCTACTTCACCTTTGGATCCCCTACCAAATGCTACCCACTATTGGTATTTAGTCAGATCTCTTGTATGGCTTATCCATACATAGCCTGACATTTCCTACGTGGTAGCTTTGTTGCCTTCTTCATGAAGACTTCTATACAAGCTCAATGGAGAGTTTCTCTCTGCGTCTTGTAGTACTTACAAGGGACCTTGTAAAGAAATACTCGAATATAGATTACAAACACAATCGTACAACAAAGGACATATTGATAAAAAAATGCAAAAGGGTTAGGGTAACTCAGAGACAATGAACATTGAAGGTGAATATATAATGATGAATAAATAAGTACAATGCTCAGTACAACAAACATGTTGGAAATGGAGGAAGAGAGAGAGAGAGTGAACACAAGACAACACAAGACAATGAGTAAGAGTGGGCACCAATTCCACACTCAAAAGACGTACTAGAATAATAGAATGAAAGTACAATAGGTCTTTAGTAAGTTAGATCTATTTCTAACTCATCTAGAGTCAATTTAGCTCTAGAACTAACTTTAGAAGCGGTAACAATACAACTTATTAATGTAGTTGCGTTTATACTACAAACCAACTAACTAAAACATTGGGCATTGCCCATAGAATTGGCAAATTCTAACACCCCCTTGTAGTGCCAATGTGGTAGAAGTGCAAGAAGATCAATCACCAAAGGGTAGCAAGTTCAATGACTTTTGAAAAGCCTCAAACTTCTCACGAGGAAGGGCTTTGGTGAAAATGTTTGCAACATTCTCTTGTGTAGGGGCATACATCAAACTGATTTCTGTTGCATAGCATCTCTCTTTGACATAATGGTAATGTACCTAACTATGTTTTGTGCGAGCATGAAACACAGGATTTCGTGCCACTGCAAGAGCACTTTGACTGTCAGAAAGAATGGGTGTAAGACCTTCCAAAGAAATTAGTAGATCAACCAACAAGAAAGTGGTTAAAGGCCCTCAAAGACGTGCCATGGATGACTAGCATTTGAAATTGGACATGTGAAAATGTTGCATTTTTAGCAAATATGACATCTCTTGGGCATGTGAAAATGTTGCATTTTTAGCGAATATGACATCTCTTCTGACAAAAACCTTTTTCGTTCGTGGGTCATACATGTGGTAGTCCTTGCAAGCTTTCCACGAAGCTCTTTCGGAACATGTGTGTAGGCTATGCTACCAAACACTTGAAAGTTGTCAACTTTGGGTTTCTTGCCATGCTAAGCTTCAAATGGTGCGATTGTCTTCAAGGCCTTTGTGGGTGCACGATTCAATACATGATTTGCAAATTGAAGTCCTTCTAACCAAAATTTATGTGGTAGCCCCTTGCTTTTCAACATACAGCGAGTCATTCCCATGAGAGTGCGATTCTTCCTTTTAGCAACTCCATTTTGCTAAGGAGTCATTCTAATAGTGGCTTAATGCGTAGTGCTACGATCAACAAATATGTCTCAAATGTACGAGACATGTACTTCCCTTCTCTATCCGTACGAAGTGTTTGCACTTTTAAACCAGTTTTAGCCTCAAGATTTTACAACAAGATGTTTAAAATGCATGAATACATAAGCTTTGGCCTTCAGCCCATACACCTATGTATACCGTGAGTAGTTATTGATAAATGTAACAAAGTAAAGATAATCCCCAAGTGCATGTGTTCTCATGGGACCACAAACATTAGAGTGAATATGATGCGTTTTTGGGACAGCATGCAATGCACCATCCAAGTAAAGATGACCCCTAAGTGCATGTGTCCTCATGGAACCACAAACATCAAAGTGAATAAGCTGCATTTTTGGGACAGCACGCAATGCACCATCCTTTTTGAAGGCAAACCTATGTACCTTGCCCAAAATACATCCCTCGCATGCATGAGGTGGTAGAGTCTTCACTACTGGAGGCAATGCATCTACCATATAACACCTTTGAAGGTCATTAAACTCCCAAAGCTCATATGTTCATAGCGGGCATGCCAAAGCTCTATATTTTGCATAGCGGGCGTAAGACTAGTGACTATCAAAGCATCATGAGATTGTTTGTCATAAGTGTTTAACAAGAATAAACCCTTGTATAGGGTGTTGGACAGCTTGAGTGCATAGTCCATCTCTTTGTCTTTGACAATGTATTTCTCATCCTCAAAGATGACTTAAAAGCTATGCTTATTGAAGGTAGAAATAAACAACAAGTTCTTTGTAATGCGAGGCATAAACAAGACATCTAGAAGCATGAAGTTAGAACCTTCTGCAATAGTAATAGTGACTCTCCCAATGCCATATACATCATAATTGTTGTTGTTTATACATGTAACACACTTCTCAGCGGGGCTGAATGCAAAGAGATAAACAAACGCTTCTTGGAAGTGATATGCTTTGATGCTTCACTCTCAAAATACCATGTTTGCTATGTTTCAGCAGCATTAAATGTTGAATCAGCCATAGAGGAATCATAAATGCGTGTGAGAAATGCATAATCCTCCTCCAGAGAGTTGTTTGAAGCATCACCATTTGCCAATTTGCTGGCTGATGCCTCTTGGACAGTCAAATCGGAGTCTTTCTTCTTCTCTTTGGCCAATCTTTTTTTGCATTTATCAATATAGTGACCAAGTTTCTTGTAATAATGACATTTTCTCTTCTTTTTAGACTTTTCTAAGTCTTGAATGCCTTATTTGATGGTTGTCTAGCATCACCCTTTTGCTTAACTTTATCATGTACATTATGGAGAATAAAAGTGCTACTAGAGGGAAATTGTAAAGTGACATTACCAATGCCAACAATAGCAAGAGATCGATCATCATCTAAGTGCATATTACCAAATACACTCTGATAGGTATGAAACCACTCACGGCAGGGGGTCACATGAAAAGACGCATCCGAATCCAAGAGCCAACACTGTGCATGCATAGACTAAGTCTCAGTCAGTTGAGAGGCATCATATGAAGAGGTTGCTAAGATGTAGTCACCATTGGACTCCTCAAGATGCATGACATTTATCTCCCCAATCTTTACGCTGGACTTTGTAGGTATAATTCTGCAATCATTGGATTTCTCCAACACTTTTTCTTTTCCCTTTTCTTTGTGCTTGTTATTATGCATCTTATGGCACTGCAGCTATATGTGTCGTGCTTTCCTACAATAATGGCATGTAAGATCAGACTTACATCCATGGGACTTGCTGTGTCCATGGGACTTAGACTGGGACTTCTGAGAGTCCTTCCCATAACGATCATTATCTTTCTTGCCACTTTTGTCACCTCCAACGGATAAAGCATGTGAACTATGGGAAGCATCATTGTTTTTCCTGTTAATTTCTTTAGTCAAAAGAGCACTCTCTACATCTTTCAATTTTAGCCCATCAAGTTTGTTGGTACAGATCGCAGTGCGAAATACATCCCAAGACTTAGGTAAAGTGCCAAGCAAAAACAAAGGATGCAAATCATCTTGAAACTCAATACCCTGTTGAAGCAGATTCTTCATGATAGAATGAAATTGGCTAAAGTGAGTAGACAATAGAGTCTCCTTCTTTATGTGGAGATCCATCAATTGTTCAAGCCAATACATTTGTGAAGCAGGGCTTTGCTTTGCATAAAGTTCTTGAAACTTTTCCTAGAGATTCCATGCACTCTGATATTCATCTTCAATAACATTATTGTGGACCTCTTTAGAGAGTGATAAAATGATAGTGGACTTGCATAGTGCATCTAAATTAGCCCAGTCATCATCATCCATATTCTCGGGTTTAATACCTTTGTTTCTTAATGGTTTAATCTGCAATTTTTGCACCAAAGTGTGCCATATTTGAGACTTTCAATAGCTATCGTTGGTGCCATTCAACTTGGTAATATTAAACAAAGCCATATCTTTGAGATGACCAGTCATAGTGAGTCAAGCAAAGGTAGACTATGCAGAAAACAGCTTACTGTAATTAGTAGTAAATAGGCCAAAACCACTGCCAAAACAAGCTGAAAATAAGAGAAACTACTATAATGACCAGCTGTCCACCAAATTGTACCAAAAGTACATCGAAATAACATGATTAAACTTAGTAAATACATCACAGTCCTCATAAAACAGTTTGCTGTAATAAATTACAATAGTGAGAAAAAGAGAGCAAACAATGAGCTAAGAGTGATCCAAAGTCAAGTATGATTGCTAGGTCAAATATGAAGTCTATAAAGATGTTGGACAAAGAGACGAGTCAACTTGTGATTTTTCATGGTTGTCTTTGTATGAATTGAGTCATTTTTGTCAATTGGTTGACCACAATCTTGATTCCATTGCAACCTTGATTCGTACATGATAATCCTATTACAAAATCCATAGAAATGTTATTCCACTTTCTATTGGGAATTTGTAAAGGATGTAACATCCCCGCTTGTCTATGCTATTCAGCTTTATTAAGCTAACACTGCAGGTACTTACGTAAATAAGACTCGACCATAATCTTAATATGCGGCCAATAAAAGTAGCGAGTAATCAAGGCCAAAGTCATGCAAGCATATCCAATGCTCGGTGCATTGTGACACTTGTATAAATTTTTTGTGTGCATATCTTGATCATTGGAGTTTGGACACATACATAGTCTTATGTAAAAAGTAGACCATTACAAATAGAATACTTTTCTGCAATCTTTTCCTCAGTTGCTAGCTTTTGGGTATCTAAAGTGCAAAAGCTTCCTAGGCTACTTGATTCCTCTTTAACTAGTTGCTAGATCTTACCAAAGTGAAGATTGTTTTGGCAATGCCCCTTGAGATAAAGATAGATATTAGTTGAAATTTCAGAGAAAAATAAGGCATTAACTTCTGGAATCTAATTAAGAGCATTGGTAACCATATTAGTTGCACTCTTTCTATAACGAATCTCGAAGTCAAATTTTGCATAAGCTTCACTCATAATATCTTTCTAATCCACACAAAAGCGTATCGTATTAGCATTCTTTTTAGAGAGGAGGATAGGTGTGGCCCATGGGGATTTACTCGGCTCAATAAAACCCATAGCTAGATAATCTTAAAGTTGCCTCACTATCTTGTGCTTCTCTTTTGGGCTAAACCTATAAGGTTATCAAGAGATGGGATAGCTACTGGGCAATGTCTCGATCCTATGCTCTTAAGGTTCTATAAGATGACAACAGTTCATTAGGTAGTTCGAATAGAAAGACGTCAACATATATATGTAAAATTGGATCCAAATACTCACTTACATTTGAATTGATGTTGACATTATTATTAGAAGAAATTGAATAACATATGAATTGGATGATTGAAATTTTTCAATAAAATAAATAAATATAGTAACATTTGTATAGGATAAACATTTACTAAATTTCAATATTGGAATCATATATATATATTATTTTTTGTGATCCGAGAGGATAAACAACCCTTGATTCCATGGAAACGACTATCAAGCTCAAAAGAAAATACATGTTTTTTATAGTCAATGTACGAAGAGAAAAAAAAAATACATGGCATCGCAAGTATGACATCGACATGGTCAAAGCTTTAAGTTGGAAGTTCATAAGTTGATGGTACTGCTAGATTCAAAAATCAAAATCTAGTACCATATGATTCTGGTGATTCATAATAGGGCGCTTCTCATATTAGACACGATAGAATTTGTTAGTAGGTACCATGTGGAGTTGCAATTTCTGTACCGATTGTGAATAAAGGAAATTATGAGTAGAGCAGTTATCAAACAAAATTGTAACTTCTTGGCCATTTATATGCCTAGTGACCTTTAAAAGATTACTAGGCATATTAGATCAATCACGTTCCTTTATTTTTTGTGCTCTTTTCAATCTCTCTCTCTCTATTTTTGTGATTCTTTTGTCTGTTGTGCACTCTCATATGCGGTTTATACTATACCATACTTTAGGTACTACACCTTACCTATTAGTATCATAAGGTACTAACTTAATGGATACTTTTTTTCTTGTTCGAATCGCGATGGGTTTGACCCACGCCTACGCTCACAAAGGAGTGTCGGTGATCCTCGGTATGACATTGGGATACCTTTTACTCTCCTTATGAGAGGTTTTTTACCCTGAGTTATATTTTTCTTTATTTTATATGCTTGTGTTACATAGTTGTGTACTTATCGTGTTTTATACCTTTCGGATGATGTAAACACACATTACGCCATAAGGTTTAAGGGGTGTACTTTGTACTTGCACATTACTCTTTGATTATTGCATTAGGAGTTGTGTCTTCACTCTCACACTCTCTTCACTGTCAACTGTGTACTCTTAGCTGTGTTCCATCTCTCACATTTGGTATCAGAGCTCAGATACAGCTCAGGTCTAGTTGCATCAGCAGCATCCGGACTTGTTGAGCTCTTGCTTGGTCAGTTTCTGCCTTCGCCATTAATGCAGCCTTCTACATTGCTTGTAGGTCAGCCCCCAACAGCACGTGTAGTCACCTGCAGTGCTCAACTTGCAGCTCGCTCGACAGCGCCTCCTCCAACTTGTCTAGCCGCGTGCTTTTGTAGTACTGTCACCGCCCCTAGCTTCCACTTGTGTCTCTTGGTTGCTAACACTCTCTGTGCCTTGTCCAAAGCCACTGCCACCTGCTTGGCCAACTGCTTACCAGTGCCACCTATTTTTGCTCTAGCTCTGCCATTGTCTCCACACCTACTGCAGCTGCACTGCCTATTCTAGGTCTCCTCCAGCATCTTGGCACCTCCGCTAGCGTCACTAGACCAGTTGGCTCTCAAAGCCCACATTAGAGGTAAAAGGAGACATTTATACATTTTTAAATTCAAAATTTGAATTTCAAACGGGGGCTTTTGCTTGAGCAAGCTATTTTTGATCCTAGACATGTTTGGGACACATTTATTGCAGATTTCTTAAAATACGGGCTTTTTGGTTTAGTGCAGATATTGGCATATGTATATCAGGTTCAGTCTGAAATAGACTGAAATTGTGCATTTTGGACAACAAAATGCATTTTGGACATTACATCTTGTAGGGATTTGTTTTCCTTTGTTATTGAAGCTCTTGTTGGCAAGTCTATGCAGTGTGCTAATAATGCATCTTACCTTGTCAGAGGTATTGGGGAGATCATTTTGACAACCATTGATGGTTCCACTCTCCGTTTACAGGATGCATTATATGTGCTAGACATAAAGAATAATTTGTTATCCATTTCTTCTTTGGCAAAGTGTGGTATGCACGTCACATTTGGTGATGTTAAATGTATGGTCAAGGATAAAGAATTCTTGACTTTGGTTTTGACTGGCACATTATGCCATGGACTCTATGAGTTAGATGCTTATTCGGTTGATTAGTCGGTCTATTTAGCATCTACTCTTACTCTTGCTATGTCACAGGCAAAGTTATGACATGTATGCATGGGGCATGCCAACTATGGCAATTCGATGCTTATGCAATGCACACATATGCTAGACGGCTTACCTCTCTTGGAGAGATCTTTTGAGTATATTTGTGAGGGGTGCATTTTTCTCGATTCTCGTTTTCTAGTGATGTTGCTTTTAAGGCAACCGCCAAATTACACATTTTGCATTTGTATATGAACCTATGTAGACCAACTCATTGGGTGGTTGTTATTATTTCGTCACCTTCATTGATGACTTTACTTGTTTTTGTTGGGTCTACTTATTGGTGAAAAAGTGAGAGGTGTATGATGCATTTTTGGCTTTTGTTGCAGACTCTCCATTCGGACTGAGGGGAGGATTGCATGTCTTTCATATTGAATAATTTTGTGAAGCAAAAAGGCATTGTCCATCAGTAACTACTGTATATACTCCACAATAGAATGGGGTTGCAAAGAGGAAATATTGTTCACTCATGGAGATTTCTGTCATCAAGTGGTGATACTTTTTGCAGTTGCATTCCTTATTTACTTATATAAATATTTTATTTTTCTTTTCTTTAGTTGCTGTTGCCTTTTACCCCTAGAGTTCTCTTGGATTAAGTCGGGATCTTTGCATGGCCAGAAGAGGCAGCCATTGGGACAAATTGGACTAATGGTTTGTCTGAGCCTTGGGATCGGATTGAATGGGCACTGAAGAATAGAATGCCAGTGGTTTGGGATTGTGTGCTTAGCCACTGGAGATGGTGCATGATAATGAGTATGGCCAAGACAGAAGATGCATATATGAGAATGCCTACAGAATGAAAGTCATCGTAATTGAGCCACATTATACTTTTTGATGTGGTTGCAATGATAAAAGTTACTTAGAACAACTTGAGGAATGTAGGGGTCACCATCCCTAAAATTTAGGGAGTTACTATTTTTGGACCCTAGAATTTGTTCGCATCATTATCTTCGTTTTTGCATGAGGATTAATTCTTTGGTCTGTGCCGAGGTCAAATTTTACATCGATCACGGAGAATTTTAGACCAGAAGGTTTAAACGAGAAAATTGTTGTGTATGCCATGTGTCACAATTTGGGCACAAATTCCCAAAAGAGAGAGAGCAGCAAAAACGTTGAATACAGGAGGAGCAGATTTGAGCGTGAAATTTTTTTGGACTGAGGGTGGATTGCTGCAAGTACATCCGCTATGGAGAGTACTTCTTCGTCTTTGACTCATGTACGGAGCTAGAGCTTGCTCCCTTTGGTTAACTCTCTCTTTATTCTAAGAGGAAATACTCTGCATGATGGGGTGAATCGAATGTACATGTCTGTGTTTTCTTTGCTCTTCTGTTGAGGTAAGAGCCTCACTGTCCAGGTTCAGGAGCAGCTGATTGCTTCTCCAATGTAGGAACTAAAGAAAGTAATGACCACGCCAAACAGGAACAGGGTTTTTTAGCTCTGATCTAGTGCTGTTTGTGGGACTGTTTTATTGCTAGAATGATGCCAATGTCAAAGGGTTTGTAGTCCAACTGGTATAGAACAGATCTGGAATGGAATAAGGCTGAGAACAGGTCAATAAACATGTGAAAAACAACAAATACAAAGTTCTACAGATTGCAATTCTACACTTAAATTATTGAGTTATGGTCACAGAAAGTGTTTTACTACCTGGGATGATGTTCTGGATATGCTGTACTGTCCTTATGCAACTGAAATTTACTTAGAAAAGATGAAAGCCAACTGTTCACAGGCTTTGTACTTTGGAACATTTCATTTTTTTTTTTTGTAACTTTCCATCTTTTAATTGATAAAGAAATACCGAAAGGGACATCGGACTTCGGGGCCAATCTGGTGTTGAGCGAGGGAGTGAGGTCTCTATTTGTGTGTGTATGTGAAAAGACTAAGTATTAATTGAAGGGACTACTGCTTTATGTGAGTCATAGACCGGTTACACTTGCCAGATGTATATTGAAAGCTAAGAGTTTGCCACATCGTTTTTGGGTCCAAGGAGTTATGTGTGCTTGCCTTATTTTGAATAGGTGCCCTACCAAGGCATTAAAGAATGTTATGCCTTTTGAGGCTTGGAATAGTCGGAAACCTTCGGTTGTCCATTTTCCTACTTTTGCATGTCTTGTGTATGCTCAGATTTCAAAATACTAAGAAAGAAGTTGGACAACAAGGCTGTTAAATGTATTTTTGTAGGGTACACCAGTGAGAATAAAGGATATAGATTGTATGATCTTGTTTCCAAGATAGTATTTGTCAGTAGGGATGTGGTTTTTGATGAAAAATCAGATCCCATGTTGGTTTTGATACATATCAGGCTGCCAATGATGTCTTTGAAGGGCTGCTGTCCATTTGTTTTGGTGATATAGCTGGAGTTTTTGTAAATGAACATAATGTTCAGCCAACTGCTCCGTTGAGCATTGCAGAAATTCAGCCTGTGGATTCAACAGGAGCTTGTACACAATTAGGAAGCTAGGTAGATGCCTAGATGGTACTTGCAGACTATGAAAGATAGGCATTTGGATGCTCCTATTGCTGGTCCTACTAGAAGAGAAGCTCATCTGCATGATCATGTTAATACAGTGGAGTTTGTTATGGCAGCACATACACTTGATGATGAGCGTGAATGTTTTGAGGATGCACAACAAAGTGTGCATTGGATGGCAGCAATCATAGTTTTTTCATACGGCAATCATATGCCATACGTAGACGGGTATGAAAGTATGATTGGACTATGATTCACACCTTGGAGCTGAATTATATGCTGCCCTAATTTTAACGTTAAAAAACTGTAAAAATGTATCTAAATCTAATATTTTATAGTAAGCAAGCTAACAAGATGAATGAAGACTAGAATCCCAAGTGTTCTAACACCACTTGCACTTGCATGTAAATTGCCCCCTTCCATTGCTTCGTAGTTGTTGCACATTCCCATTTCACTTTTTTTCTTTCTTTCCATTTGTGTCTGCCTAAAGCAGAAGAATGGGCATGAGGCCTCCTTAGATGAAGACGTTACAACTACTTTTATTTTGCTGAAATGTCAATTTCAGCTGTAATATCAGGAATTTCAGAATTTTTTAAGCCAATACTAAAGGGAAAAGAGTGTTTCTCAAGAATTTGGGAGAGTCTAATGGCTGTTAATGTTGAAAATTTCTGAAAATTTCGGATTTCTAATCTGAGATCTCAGAGATCCTTGAGCTAATACTAAAGGGAAAATGAGTGTTTCTCTAGAATTTGAGAGTTTAACGGCTGTTAATGTCTTCAGACTTCAGCCCAAGAAATTTGCAATAGTAATTAGCTACTCAAAGTTGAGGGTGAAAACATGAGAGAGAGAGAAATGAAATGATATATTAACGTCTACAAAAGGCCAAAATGACCTATGAGACCATGAGTTACAATCATGTGTATGATGGTACAACTGTCTGGGCCAAATATGTATGTAGCACGAAGCAAAATGAGAAAGGAAACTAACTATAGCTATGTGTAAAACATAGAGCTCTATCTAGTAACAATGAACTCCAAATGGTACAATCTCATGTGGGTATGGAGGACCTAGCTCTAGCTCGAGCAATAATCCCCTGTATCCGCCTAAGAAGGTATCGCCGATGTCTGTGTGGAGGCCTAGGACGTCTAGATCAGCTAAGCTGAATGGCTCGATCAATTAGTACTCCTTGTCTGTGTGTGAACTGTGGCGGTGAGAGAGGCTCTTGTGTGGACTGTGGTTGTAACTGTATTGAAGTCTTCTGAGTCTCCTTTGCAAAGAAGTCTGTGAGCTGCCTTTGTGAAGGGCCTCGATGTCCTGGGGCAGCTGTACTTTTGAGGCACATGTCATGAAGTGGTTGTATCTCAAGAAGAAAGAGGCCAAGGCATTGCTGATCGGTAAAATCCATGACTTTGGATAGTGGTTCAAATCTGTCTCTAAAGAGAGAGTGGAAACAACCACGGACCTCATAATACGCTAGGCAACGGCAAATATAATGCTCCTCTGTCTTGTTCGCGATTGTCATCCCCTGGACAGTGCAGATCAGGCAGCTACGTCACCAGTGCACAGTGCGGAGCAGACTAGTGCCACGTCAGCTGCCACGTGGCAGTCTGGTGCAGGTCGGAAAGATCTGTACCAATCGGCTGCATTTAATGCAGCCGACCTGCCATATTTTATCGCCTATTCCCAGGCTATTTATAGCTGGCAGTCAGCACATTATTCCCCACTTGTGATTGCAGATTCCAGTAGGAGATCGTGCAGATTACAGTGTACTTTGAGGTGAACAGCAGGTCGCATCATCGAGGTGGAGACACGCAGTCACGCGCACTGCGCCCGTGTACATATGTGCATATCTTTGTATACAGCATACCTTATACAACAGATCTTCATCTTCCACTGTCTCTTTCTCTCTCTCTTTCTTCTCTCTGCGTTCTCTCTCTCTCTCAGTCTTGGTCCCACGCTTCCGCATTGCTGCACTCTGACATGGTATCAGAGCAGTGAAGAGGGTTGACTGAGTGAAGAACCTGCTTGAAGAGGAGATTCCATCGCGACACAAGGCTGTGTTTCCAGCGTTCGAGGGCAAGCGGGAGGGCTGCACATCGGAACAAGGCTGAAGCGTGCGCGGGCGTGTGGGAAAGGAGTCCAGTTGGTAAATTTGTTGCTGTTTGCTGCTGTTTGAAGAGGAGGAAGGCTATGTTTTCAACTTTCAAGTGTAGGTTTTACTTTTTCATCGCCTCCGGCGGGTGAAGAAGATTTGGGTCACGAAAGAAAGAGCCCTAGCAGGTTGCATTTTCACAGTTAGAGGGGGCTGCTTTTGCGTTTGTCAAGGCATTATAGGTGAAGATGTCTACAGAGATTGACTTGGAGTTACAGACGATCATGGATCGATCATGGATCGGAAGGTGCCTGTCTTACCGGCTCTTTCCGCAGATCAAAAGCTCGATGGCGACAATTACTGCATCTGGCGCGTGATGATGTTGGCCATCCTTGAGTCTTACAATTTGGCGGAGCTTGTACAGGAGGAGATCGACCGGCCCTCGGTGAGAGATGAGTCCAAACTCTCTTTTGATGCTCGTCTGGAGTTGGCCAAGGCAGAGTCTCACTGGGACAAACTGAATTCTCGGATTCGTTCTTTTCTTTTTCTGTCTTGTACTACAGCCGTGATAGCCCACATCGAGCACTTGACGGTGGCTCGGGAGATATGGCTGGAGCTTGACCAGATGTATAACCGGATGACCCTTATGAAGCGGGTTTCTTTGGAGGTGCAGATGCGGACCTTGTCCGTGAACAAGTCTTCTTCGTTGCGGGAGCACATCAACAAGCTTAGACAGCTTCAGATACAGGTTCAGAATGCGGGAAAGCCGATTTCCTCCGAAGACATGGCGATTATACTCCTGTCCCAGTTGCCGCCACGATTCGGTGCTTTTTACTCCGCCCTTATTGCTTCGGGGCGAGAGTCTACTCTTTGGTGGGAAGAGTTGATTCCTATGGTCTTGGACCAAGAGGAACAACTGAAGGGATAGCATGCTTCCAAGTCGGAAGTCTTGACAGGTCAAGCCTCTCAGAAGAAGAAGGAGAACAACAAGTCAAAGAAGGACAAGGACAAAGAATCCACATGCCATATTTGTGGTAAGACCCGCCATTGGAAGAAGGATTGCCCCAACAAAGACAAGAAGGACACCAACAAGAAGGACACGAAGGATTCTGGAGCGGTGGCTGTACCCTCATCAGCTCCGTTTCTTCATCTAGCAGTCATTGAGGACTCTACACTGAAGGCTTCTGATGCTGCGATGACAGCTCCCCAAGCTCGAGAGTGGATCATTGACAGTGGTGCCTCCCGGCACATGACTTCTTCATCAGTTGGTGTTGCCTAGTTGCGACCTTCGCGTGGGCAGATTTTCATTGGAGATAGCTCTTCGGTGTCTATTGCAGGACGGGGTGAGATGCAGCTTATTCTAGATGGATGTGGTGGTACCCATACCTCAGAGCTATTGCATGTGCTAGGTTTAGGGTATCATCTATTTTCGGTTCATAAGATTTGTTCACTTGGACTTTTAGTGGAGTTTGATAGTGATTTGGTGCGAGTCCTTGATCGTGGGTCAAGGAAGGTTCTCTCATCAGGATATGAGGAGAACGGCATCTACAAATTGACGTCTTCTACCGCTCTCCCTACTCTTCTTCTTACGTCTCAGACACAGTTAGAGCTATGGCATGCTCGGTTTGGTCACCTAAACTATGATTATCTTCGGAAGGCGTCACGTGGACAGCTTGTTTGAGGGTTGCCGGACGTAGTGGTGAGCGCTGCAGCAGCCATGTGTCTCCTGCGTTCGTGGGAAGCAGCATAGGGATGCGATTCCCAACAAAGCATCGTGGCGGTCTACTTCACCCATGGAGCTTGTATCTACGGATCTTTGTAGCCCTATGAGGAACGAGTCCTTGAAAGGGAGCTCGTACTTTATGTTGATCGTAGATGACTACAGCAGGATGACTTGGGCCTATTTCTTGGCGTTGAAGTCGGAGGCATTCTTCCACTTTAAGGATTGGCTTCTCTTTGAGGAGAACCGATCGGGTTGGCGATTGAAGACCTTGCGATCCGACAAGGGTGGTGAATTTGTTTCTAATGAGCTTACTCGTTTTTGTGCAGATAAAGGCATTCACCAGGATTTTGCTAACACCAACACTCCTAAAAAAATGGCATTCTTGAACAGAAGAACCGAAGTGTGATCGAGATGGCGCGCACCATGATGGAGCACCAACAGACATCTCAGTTTTTGTGGGCCGAGGCTGTGGCTACTGCAGTCCACATCCTAACCGATTCCCCACTTCGGCCGTTGATGGGATGACACCTTTTGAGGCTTACTTTGGGACTAAGCCCGATGTTTCTTATTTTAGGGTTTTTGGGTGTGATGCCTATGTTCACATTCCCAAGACTCATCGTGATAAATTTGAAGCGACTTCTCGAAGACAGGTGTTCGTCAGCTCTACAGATCTCAGTCCCAAAGCTATCGCTTGTATGATCGCGTAAAGCGGGATGTGTACACTTGTTGAGATGTATGGTTCGTGGAGGTTCCGGCCATAGCAGTAGGTGAGCATCCCGTTCTTGGAGATCCAGGGGAGAGTTGGGCTCCCGAGATAGTTCCCTTGGTTCCAGTGTCTTTTGATTCCGATTCTGTTTCCGATACAGAGTTTACTGTTCCACCGGTCACCCCCGAGGAGTTACTACCGGTGGATATCCTAGAGTCTTCAGCTGATGGAGAGAGACGAGGAGAGGTCCGGCCTCCTCCTCGTTGGGCCTGTGACACACTCCGAGATTCAGGGATCGAGGGGGTCCCTGAAGAGTGGGGACCGCAGGATGGTCCGCGGCGGTCACGGAGGCACCAGGCACATTCTACGGAGCTTGTTTGCTCTAACTATTGTTTGATGACCCGTGTTATGCAGGATCGAGAGCCCATCTCCGTGAAGGAGGCTTTACAATCCGCACAATGGAAGAAAGCTATGGAAGCCGAGTTGGAGGCTATTGAGAGGAATGGCACTTGGTATCTCGTGCCTCGCCCCTCGAATAAGAAGGTGATTGGCGTCAAATGGGTCTTCAAGACCAAGTACCTTAGCGATGGTTCTTTGGACAAGCACAAGGCTCGCCTTGTTGCTAAAGGTTTTGCACAGCGCCTAGGGATTGATTGCCATGACACTTTTGCTCCCACTGCTCGTATGGCGACTATTCGAGCTGTTCTTGCCTTGGCTGGCCATAGGAGATGGCCTGTCTACCAGTTGGATGTGAAGTCGGCCTTCCTCAATGGTGATTTGAAGGAGGAGATTTATGTAGAGTAGCCTCCTGGCTTTGGATCTTCAGATGGGCAAGTCTACAGTTTAAAGAAGGCCTTGTATGGCCTCAAGTAGGCTCCGCGTGCATGGAACAAGAAGATTGACTCGTTCCTTCAGTCACAGTTGGGATATCGGCGTGCCAAGGCCGATCCGCAGCTTTATGTACACACTTCCGAGGCTGGTTGCGTGCTTTTTGTATTGTATGTTGACGATTTGATTATCACAGGTGATCATGCACGGAAGGTCAAAGAGATGAAGGCAGCTTTATATCAGGCGTTCGAGATGGCGGACTTGGGTCTACTCCACTTCTTCTTGGGCCATGAGATTTATTAGCCTCAGAGGGGGATTTTCATCTCTCAGTAGAGATATGTACAGGAGCTCTTGGTTTCTTTTGCGATGGAGGATTGTCAGACCCTTTCTACTCCTATGGATCTGAATTGGAAGGCCACTTCACATTCAGATTCTCCCTTGGCGGATGCTTCCCGCTACCGTCAGTTGATTGGATCATTGATTTTGCTCCTCAACACTCGTGTTGATCTTTGTTTTGCTGTTGGTCTCTTGGCGGGGTTCATGAGTGAACCTGAGACGGTGCATTGGCAAGCTGCCCAGAGGACACTTCGGTATTTGAGGGGGACATTTGATTTAGGGATTCATTATCCAGTAGTCACAAGTGATTCAGACTCGGATTGGGTTGGCGATGTGGACCACAGGCGGTCTACTACATGCTACTGTTTTACCTTGGGTGCAGGTGTTATCTCATGGAGTAGCAAGAAGCAGCCCACGGTAGCCCTTTCGTTTAATGAGGTGGAGTATCGGGCCGCGTCTTCTACCACATGTGAGGCTATGTGGGTTCGGAGATTGTTGGAGGAGCTTGGCTGCCCCAAGACTCGTCCTACTTTGTTGCAATGCGACAATGAGAGTTGCATTGCCTTGGCACGGAATCTTGTTTTCCATGCCCGGACGAAGCACATAGAGATCTAGTATCACTTCATCCGAGAGAAGCTTCTGGATGAGACCATAGCTGTGGAGTACTGCAAGACGGAGGACAATCTTGCAGATTTATTTACAAAGGCGCTTCCCCAGGCTCTACTTCGGAGACATGCCAGATCCCTCAGGCTTTTGCCCCGTCCAGGGTCTGAGAGGGGTGTTAGCGATGATCAGTCCCTGGCCGTACAGGCAGACTGGTCGGATTGACCAATCGGACTGCCACGTGGCAGTCCGACCTGTACTGGTCAGTCAGCTGCATTTAATGCAGCCGACCTGCCTATTCTGGGCGCATTCATGCTGGCTATTTATAGCCGACATTCTGCAGTCTTCCACACTTTTCTGTTTTGCAGATTACAGGCTGGAGATCGTGCAGACTGCAGCGGACTTCGAGGTGAACAGCAGGTTGCATTGTCGAGGTGGAGACATGCAGTCCCGCGCACTGCGCCCGTGTACATATGTGCATATCGTTGTATACAACACACTTTATACAGCAAATCTTCATCTTCCACTGTCTCTTTCTCTCTCTCTCTTCTCTCTACATTCTCTCTCTCTCTCTCTCAGTCTTGGTCCCACGCTTCCGCATCTCTGCACTTTGACAGGGAGTTGGGCTTCTTTGTGTCCCTCCCCACATGGATCACATGCAAATTGAAGGCCTCGTGCTTCTCACAAGTCATGGTGCCGATGACGAATAAAGAGGCCGGACAGAGAGAGAGAGAGAGAGAGAGAGAGAGAGAGAGAGAGAGAGAGAGAGAGAGAGAGAGAGAGAGAGAGAGAGAGAGAGAGAGAGAGACTTGAGTCTTGACTCTGGACTCTTGAAAGTTGAGTCTTGAAAGTTGAAAGGGAGGGAGACTCGAGAGGCCCGAGGGTTGGGGTAAAGTTGAAAGAGCAAGAGTGAGAGAGAGGGAATGGGAGATGAGAATGGCAAATGCTTTGATAGGGTGCGAGATAGAGGGGATGGGAGATGAGATTTGACTCTTTGATGGCAAATGCTTCGATAGGGTGCGGGAAAGAGGAAGATGAGAATGGTAACTTGTAAGTGCTTGCTGAATCGGTGTGGAAGCATGGAGGAGAGGAGCACCTTTTGTAGATGAGAGAAGGGTCAAAGTTCAAAGTTCAAACAGTCAAAGTCTAAAGAGGGAAGGAATGCCAAGAGAGGGCTGCAAGCTAGAGCCTAGAAGGAATCCAAAGAGAAGCATCAAGTTTTGCATGGCTAGAATTTGGAAAAGGGGGTTGGGGTGAGGTGTCCAAGGCTTCCCATCCCCCCAAAAAGCGCAACAGTGTAGGAAAAGCGTGAAACGTGGGACACGGGGACGCAGGTAACGCGGAAAGAGGATGCACAGGCAAGGTGGCTGAAAGAGGCCGGTTTTATCGTACGAAATCGTACTGGTGTATTTTACGGATTGTACCGTACGGACCGTTTTGTACCACGTACGGAAGCAACTATGGCATTTACTAGGTTTTAGTCTCCGACACTGCTGTGTTTTGGTGACCAGCCGACTGCCCTTCATTATTCAGTACTCACTCATCTCTAGCTGGTGGTTACTATACTTGGGATCCATCTCTGGTGGACGTCATTCTCTGACACTGCATTGCTCTATCCTTGGGCATCTGTACACTCTTACATTCATTTACAACATTCATTCACTTTAGAGTTTCTTCCCTGTGTGTGTGTCTTTGTGTTTGAGTTTTGAGTTTTTGCGTTTAGGGTTTTTTGTCTTTGTGTGAGTCTTTGTGTTTCAATCGTGGTCATATATGTTGTGTTTTCTCAATGCAAACCCTAGCATATCTTCACATTGTATTAGAGGCGGTGCTCTTCTAAACAGTATTTTGCGGTGATTGTGGAGGGTAGTCTTTGTGCGAGACTCACATGTGACTCGATTTTGACTCATAATGTCTAAGGCATCTTCTTCTTTAGACCTTATGACGCCCTATTAGGCTTCTCCATCATTGGAGGCTTTGAGAAGGCATTATGGTCTTGAGGAGGAGGTAGACACACCTTCATCTTTACAATCTTCTTATTCTCGTTTTGGTCATTTTATAGATGAAGAGTTTGAGGAGTATTTATGCATCACGTATAGTTCAATTTACACTCCTTTAACAAGTGTTACTACTGTGTCTGGACCGATTGGTGAGACTAGCCACTCTCTGAACTTTGAGGGATTATGACATTCGGCATGTCAAGCGATCCATCTCCTTTATCTCCTCTAGACCTTGTGTTAGGTTCGTATAACCCTTTTGAGTCGTATGAGCCAAAACCCTTTCTTGTTGTACAAGATTGATGTTAGAATTTGCTCATTCTATGGGCAGCGCCCAATGTAATTTGTGTGGTGTGGACACTTATTAAAGTGTCAATGTAAAGTGTTTACACCTAGTGTCTTAGAAACTTAAAGTAGTGACACTAGGCTCTAGAGTAAAATAAACCTAACTCTAGATAGTTGGTGGAAGGCTGGTTAGGTCAACCCTTGACCTAAACATCAGTTGTATTGCCACTCTATCTTTCATTCTAGCAAGTACACTTCTCTTTTTGCTTCAGCTCACTCTCTTGCTGTCATTGTCTCTCCTCTCTCTCTCTCTCCATAGCTGGCTGCCATTTTCCAACATTTGGTATTAGAGCAGCTCATAAGCGCGGATTCCGTTCAGCCACCATTAGCCGGTGCCATCTTGCCCAAGGTCCTACTGCTGCCAGCTTGGTTCTCAGCTCGAGGAAGAGTTTTCAGCTGCTGTGAGGTGCTGCTGAAGTGGAGGAGGAGCTGTAGCTGAGCCGTCTCTTGTCTACTCCAGATCTGTCCAGCTCAGTCATCAGCTCCAGATATGCTGTTTTCAGCCTGTGCGCAGCCCTGCGCGCAGTCCAATGCGCAATCCCACACGCAGCCTTGCATGCAGCTCGAGGAGCTGCTGTGTTGGAAGAGCTTCTGCTGTTTTCAGCTCTGCCCGCCATTTTCTCAGCTATCCCCGCCATTTTCTTAGTCCTGTCCGCCAATTTCTGAAAACCCTAAAAAGTGCAAAAACCCTAATTTTCAGATTTGGGGTTTTCTCGAAATTTTTGGAATTTCCAGTCTATTTCAGCCATCTCTTCTCGAATCTCAGCTCGTGTTGCACAAAAATTTGGGGCTCTTGCTAATTTTTGCTCCTAGGGTTCGAATTGACAATCGATTCGAAGAAATTTCTCAATTTCTTGGACATTCCCACAAAACATTTAGGGCTTTTGCCCGATTGGAGGCCCTTTGCGCAAATTGTTACCAAACTCATAGACATTGCATAATTTCTTCCACATTGACTCAAGAAAATTTGGGGTTTTTCAGTTTTCTCGATCCCGCATGCATTAGAAGCAAATTTCAGTTGCTGTTCATTGTTGATAGGCATCCCGAGGCGACATTTATGTGGATATTTCGAGCTGTAAGATACAAATTTCTTCAATTTCTTTGAAATTTTAGAAAGAAATTTGGGGCTTTTGCTTGACACACACTCCAAGGCAAGCAACAAGCAGTACAATAGTATTTAATTACTGTTACAGTCAGATTGGGCAGAGAATTTTGGGAAAATTCAGTAAATTTTGGTAAGAATCAGCATTAAGTTGTTGTATTTTGTACTTTTGTAGGCACACAGTTCGAGGTGGGTATGGTACAGCAGTATAGTGCTGTAATTTACTGGCTGAGTGCTGATTTCGGTGGCATTGTGCACACTTTGGCATTTGTGTGACAGTTTGGTTCTTGTTTCTTAATCCCGTGGGGGATTTTTGATACTCTGACGGGTATACTCTATACTTCAGCATTGAAGTATTTGGCTGTAGATTTTTGTCTATCATTGATAGGATGACACATCAGGGGAATAATGATCAGAGCAACATCCTTGGTGTCCTCACTCAGGAGGACAAACTTGATGGCTCAAACTACCCATCGTGGAGTTTTATGGTTTGAAACCTTCTTGTAGCGAAGGACTTGTGGGACTATCTTACAGGTGATTTGCAGCAACCAGGAGGTCTTTACCTTAGACATCTCAGCGTAATGCTCGAGGACAGGTTGCTAGTGGTGGTGGTGGTGGTATTGGTGTTGCTACTGTTGCTGCCCCTCCTCTCCCTCCTACCGAGGATCAGAGGAAATGGGACTTTAAAGATGCACATGCATTTTCTTTGAGTGCTTTGTTAGTGATAATGGCAATTATTCCGCACATTCGGTCTTATAAGACCTCAAAATCAGCATGGGATGTACTTGAGTGTTATTTGCAATACGTAATGAGGCCAGGATATCCTATCTCTGGAGAGAGTTGGCCAATGTAACCATGGATGAAGGTGATAGCATGGTAGAGCACCTTACTCACATACAGGATTTGCATGAGTAGCTACTCAATGTTGATGAGGTCATTCAGGATGTTGAATTGGTAAACATCACACTGAACTCTCTTTGAGAGTCATATCTCGGTTTCCACACCTCTTTGATATTGTCTTTGAGGGGGGGCAACAACCCCTTACATTTGTGGAGTTGGAAGGCCTCTTGCTGCAAGAGGAACAGACTCCGGAGAATGTGGCATTGCGTTCAGGTGATGTGGCTATGCTTTCCAAGTTCAAAGGCAAAGGAAAAGTTAAGTAAAATATAAAAAATCAGCAAAAGGGTGATGTTGGACAGCCATCAAATAAGGTTGTCCAAGACATAGAAAAGACTAAAAAGAAGTGGAAATGCCATTATTGAAAGAAGCCTGGTCACTATATTGATGAATGCAGAAAGAGATTGGCCAAAGAGAAGGAAAAGAACTCTGGTTTGATTGTCCAAGAAACATCAGCCAATAAATCTACTAATGATGATACTTAAGCTAACTTTGTAGAGGAGGACTATGCATTTCTCACATGCAGTTATGATTTTTCAATGGCTGATTCAACATTTAATGCTATTGAAACGCAGCAAACATGGTATTTTGACAGTGGGGCATCAAAGCACATCACTTTCAGGAAGTGTTTTTTTACCTCTTTGCATTTAGTTCCTGTTGAAAAGTGTGTTACGTTTGCGAACAACCGTACTTATGATGTATGTGGCATTGGGACAGTCACTATTACTACTGCAGATGGTTGTGGTTTCATGCTTGTAGATGTCTTGTTTGTACCTGGCATTACAAAGAACTTGTTGTCTATCCTTGCTTTTAATAAGCATGGCTTTCAGGTCATCTTTGAGGATGACAAATGCATTGTTAGAGACAGAGAGATGGATTATGCACTTAGGCTGTCCGGCACCTTGCATGAGGATCTATTTTTGTTGGATACATATGATAGACAATCTCATGATGCTTTAGCAGTGACTACTCTTTTGCTCGCTATGCAAAATGCGGAGCTATGGCATGCCCGCTATGGACACATGAGCTTTGGGAGTTTGATGACCCTTAGAGGTGTCATATGATAGACGCATTGCCTTTAGTGGAGACTCCACCTCCTCATGCATGTGAGGGATGTATTTTGGGCAAGATGCATAGGTTTGCGTTAAAAAAGGATGGTGCAATGCATGCTGTTTGAAAAATGCAGCTTATTCACTCAAATGTTTGTGGTCCGATGAGGATAGGTGCACTTGGAGGTCATCAGTACTTTGTTACATTTATTGATGACTATTCTTGGTATACATGGGTGTATGGTGTGAATGCAAAATCCGATGTGTTCATGCATTTCAAACATCTTGTTGCAAAGCTTTGAAATTGAAACTGACTTAAAAGTGAACACACTTCGCACAGATAGAGGGGGGGAGTACACGTCTCGTGCTTTTGAGACATATTTGCTTGATCATGGCATTACGCATCAAGCCATTTTTGGAATGACTCCTCAGCAAAATGGTCTTGCTGAAAGGAAGAATCAGACTCTTATGGAGATGACTCATTGTGTGCTAAATAGCAAGGGGCTACCTCATAAATTTTGGCTAGGTCTTCAATGTGCAAATCATGTGTTGAATCTTGCACCCACTAAGGCATTGAAGACGATCACTCTATTCGAAGCTTGGCATGGCAAGAAATTCAAAGTAGACTACTTTCGGGTGTTTAGTTGCATAGCCGATACACATGTTTTGAAAGAGCTTTGTGGGAAGCTTAATGACAAGGTTGTAAAATGCATATTTATTGGCTACAGTTCGGAGGGCAAGGGCTATCGCTTGTATGACCCATGCACGAAGAAAGTCTTTGTCAGTAGGAATGTCCTATCTGCTGAAAATGCTGCATTTTCACATGATAAGTTATAAATGCTAGCCACCCATGACATTGTGATGTCTTTGAGGCTCTTTTGCCACTTACTTTGGAGTCCGTGCCTATTGTAAATGGTAGGACAGACTTAATACAGCAAGCTGTTACTGCACCATATACTCCCGAACAGCAGGGTATCGATGATGGTTTGCCAGATGCAATGGAAGAAGTAGTACGGCATGAAAGGGCTGCTGTAAATGCAGCCAAAACAGTCCCAAGATGGTTGTTACTGGCTCTGCAAGAGAGTAAAATGGATGCCCCTATACCGCAATACACTAGAAGGGCTGCCAGAAATGCAGCAAATGATGCAGGGGTGGCATATTTGATTGATTTTATAGAAGTAGATAATTGTTATGAGCATGTGTTTATGAGCTCACTATTGGACGATGATGAGCCTTCTTCCTTGGATGACGCTTAGCAAGATGTACATTGGATGCATGCCATGGAGGTTGAGTTAGACTCTATTGCCACTAACTCTACATGGGATCTTGTGGATTTACCACTTGGCAAGAAGGCCATGGGCACAAAATGGCTTTTGAGACTCAAACACAAGGTTGATGGTACAATTGACAGCTACAGAGCACGGTTGGTAGCAAAAGGCTATGCATAGAAGAAGGGCATAGATTATGAAGAAACTTTTGCTCCTACATCTCGTATGAGTACTGTGTGATGTATGATTGCTATGGCTGCAAATTATGGCTGGAAAGTAATCAGTTGGACATTAAGACAACATTCTTGAATGGGGATTTGCACGAGGATGTTTGTGTCACAGCCTCCAGGGTTTGTGGTTAAAGGGAAAGAGCACGTGGTATGCAAGCTGCATAAAGCTCTTTATGGTCTCAAACAGGGTCCTTGTGCATGGTACTCCAAAATTGATGCTTATTTGGCTAGCAAAGGGTTCAAAAATAGTCCAATTGCTCCCACTCTATACATTAAGAACGAGGGGGGGGGGGATTTGTTGATTATCATTCTTTATGTAGATGACATGTTGCTCATTGGACCTACAGAAGAAAAAATTGTAGATTTTAGGGCTGAATTAAAACATGCATATGCTATGTTAGATGTGGGTTGCTTACAATATTATTTGGGGATTCAACTCACCCAAAATCAGCGTGGTATCATCATGTTTGTATGCAAGATTGCAAACCTATGTGTACTCCTATGGAGTGAGGCTTAATACTTTCTATGCATGATGGTGAAGAGATGTCTGATGTTGCAATTTATAACCAGGTTGTTGGCTGTCTTATTTATCTTTGCAACACATGCCCTAACATTAACTATGAAGTATCTTAGGTGAGCAGGTATATGCATAGCCCACAGACCATACATTGGCAAGCTATGAAGCAAATCTTCAGATATTTGCAAGGTACTCAGTCGCATGCATTATTATTTCTTGGGGGGGAGACTTACACTTACAGGCTTACAATGATTCAGATTGGATTGGTGATGCAGACACTAGGCAGTCTACTAGTGGACACTGCTTCTTTCTAGGCCATTCATGCATTTCATGGCTAAGCAAGAAACAACCTACAGTTGCTACCTCATCTTGTGAGGCTGAGTACAGGGCAGTCTTCGCGGCAAGAGTGGAATGTGTATGGTTGTGCAGATTGTTGGCTGATCTACATTTACTATTGGAGGGTTTTACACCCATTCTGTTTGATAGTCAGAGTGCTATTGCAGTAGCACGAAATCTTGTGTTTCATGCTAGCACGAAACACATAGAGGTGCATTACCATCATGTCAGAGAGATGCTATGTTGGAGAGATTAGCGTGATGTATGTATCCACACAGAGAAATGTTGCAAACATTTTCACCAAGGCACTACCACGGAAGAAGTTTGAGGCTTTGCGAAAGTCCTTAACTTTGTTACCCTTTGGTGATTGATCATCCTTGTACTTCATCAAATTGGCACTGCAGGGGGGTGTTAGAATTTGCCGATTCTATGGGCAGTGCCCAATGTAATTTGTGGTGTGGACACTTATTAAAGTGTCAATGTAAGATGTGTACACCTAGTGTCTTAGAAACTTAAAGTAGTGACACTAGGCTCTAGAGTAAAATAAACCTAACTCTAGTTAGTTGGTGGAAGGCTGGTTAGGTTAACCCTTGACCTAAACATAGGCCATCACAAGTGTCAAAGAAAAGAAGCCTCATGATGTGGACCTGGTAGTCACTTGGCAAAAGAATGATGATAAGGCTTAGGCCATTATCAAACTAGAGCTAGACGACAGCTATATCCACCATGTGGATAACTATGATACTTCACATGATAAATGGAAGAGACTTGACACCTTTTTTGGTGCACAGTCTAAGTCATCAAAGTATGGTTTCTTAATTGAATTTTTCACGCTTGACATGAAGTCCAGCACATCACTTGCCATACGTCTAAATTGCATGGAAGGACTTCTAACCCAGCTTACAGGAATCAACATTAAAATGGAAGAAGATGCTTGCATTGATGTTCTGCTTAAAAATTTGCATCTCCTAAATATAATAATGTATCAACAACCTTAATCAATATGCAAAACCCTAAACTTGTTGATATCCAGGCATCACCGTTAGTGGAGGAAAAGAAGCTAAAATCGAAGGAAGAACCAAGCATCTCTAGAGATGAACAAGCATTATATGTTGGGAATAGGTACAAAGGCAAGAAGGACTATCTTTTTTGCGAATTTTGCAAAAGGACCGGACAATTGGAGAAGTTTTGCCATGCCAAAAAAAGGTCTCATAAGGCCTAACTTGCTGCAGTTACAGAAGAAGAAGACCACACCTAGCACACACACCTTTTGTTTTGCAAGTAAAATGTGGCTGATTATATTACTCAAAAAACTGATTACAACGGAGTACTCATACTCAACAGACAAGCTGGAGCTGATAAAAGTCACAGAAACATAATATATACAAGCCTCTCAAGGCGGTCTGGGGGGGATGGGGGCAAGAAGCCATGGAGGGGGGGTGTATCACCATCTGGGGCTGCCTGCCTGCATCACGAAGAACAGGTCCTGGCCGCTCCAAGTATGCATGAAATGACATCGGAGCTTCTGATGAGCCCTGGACTCGCCTTGCACCTGATCCCATCGGCCTTGAAGGGAGTGGATGATGGAGGTCCAGAGCTCTGCTAAGGTCGCCTTTATTGAAAGTCTCTCTTCGTCGAAAGCCACCTGACACTGCGCCTTCCAGATGTGTCAACCAGTAAGACTCCCTATGATTTTCCTTACCTTAGAGCGATCTGCTGTGGGCTCCAGTACCTGGTGGATGGGTAGAGCCTCTAAACCCACCATTGCGCACGACTCTGCCTCGATAATGAATATCGTATCCTATGTCCCGGTCTTATATAGAAGGTGATTGCCCTGGCTGATCGCCTGCCAGCAGAAAGCTCCCTAAGAGATACATCCAAGGCCGGGTGCTATGCGGCGAAGGATGCGGCATACTCCTCTCCACATGAGCTGTGCCGCCTCACACGAGCAAAGGCAGTGCTTTGGGGTTTCCATAGACTGCTGTGTGCAGCGCTTACACACTCCCTCCTGCTGTATCTGGGTAGGACAATTTCCCACCGCCAAGCCTCCATGTGCCACCAGCCATAAAAAATACGATACTCTCCTCGGCCTCTAGCTGTGCCATAGGCGGCGCCAAAAGGTCCGTCGGAATGGCTCCGTGATGCTGTGCTCTGCCGAGTGCTTGCTACGTGATGTCGCCCAATCCATATCCTCCTGCATCAGTACGTGTCTGCCAATCCTGGCGGTGTACTCCAAGAACCTCGGTGGCTTCTTAGCGACCATAGTGGCCGGCCAAAGCCACTCTCTGGATCCCACTCTAGCTCATCAAGTGGCCTTCCTTCCCAGATCGAGAGGCACCACTCCCTGAGCTCCTGCCAAAAGACCAAAGGGTCCAGCCGCCATGTCTTCCCCTGAAGGCCAATCACCCGGATCCTCTTCCATGAAAGGACAGCTATCCCCTCATCCTGTTGCCCTCTGTTAAGAGCCAAACGCCCCTCTCCTGCACTGTGAAAAAGGTCCTAGGTGGAGCGCCACCCACACTTCTTGCCACTTGTAGGGGGATGCCTGCTGGTGAAAATCTAGCAGCCCATATTCCCCGGGCTCTATCGGCTCTCGTATCGGGGGAGCAAGCCACTCCTGAGGTATTGCTGCCTCTATCTCCCTTCTCCTCAGCTCCACTCCTCACTAGCAGCCTAATACTTGTTGCAGCACCTCCTCGTGCGCCATCTTGTACACCTCCCACCATGTTGTGATGGTATGAGCCGAGTCAGCCTCCCAACCAGTCCATTGGATGTGGGGGCACTCGCCAATCTGTGCCCCTTCCCGATCCCTGACCTGGGGGTTCCAAATCACCGGTTGACAGTCTATGTCCTCCTGGCAGCTTGGGGAGCTCTGGATTAGGGCCTTATGGAGGCCCTGTCACACGCGGAGCAAGCTGCGTAGGAAGGGTGATCGGGGGGGGGGGGGGTTGATTTGGGCTGATGTGAAGATCCATCTCAGGGACGGCCTTCACTCACCGCCAAGCCTCGGTCTACAGTCTTGAAGACCCTCCTGCAATAGGACCTTCTAGGTGTGCTCTCCCGGTGTGAGGCCGTGGATAACTAGTTTGGCCAAGAGAGCCATACTCTGATACTCTGGGTCTATGATCCCAAGCCCTCCCTTTGACCGATGTATGATGGTCGCCCATGCCACCTTGGCCATGGAGTCCTTGGAGCCGTGTGACCCGGACCGAAGGAAATTCCGCACTAGGCGGCGAAGCTGCATTACGCAGGAAGAGGAGAAGCACCAACACGAGGCGATGTACCAAGCCATCGCTAGGACCTGGTTAACCACCAGGGCTCGGTCGGCTAGTGAGAGGCGAGCCGTGCTCCAATAGGTCAGCTTCCTTCGAATAGAATCGAGGACTAGAAGAAACTGCTGGGCGAGAGTGATGTCGAGTCCCACCTGGAACCCTAGGTACCGGACGGTCGCCCTTCTAAATCCCAGGTGGACGTCCCACTCCGTGCTAGAGTCCGGGTCTGTGAGGAAACCAACCGACTTTCGACAGTTGATTTTTGCTCTTGCTGCAGAACAGAACACCTCAAGAGCCAGCCTCACTCTCTCTAGCATCAACTCGCCGTCCTCTATGTAGAGCGCTGTATCATCTGCCTACTCTGAGTCTAACAACTCGGTCTCCTCTCTTACTGGAAGTCAGAGGCCACGTATCCGCTCACAGGTGACTTGAGGAAGTGAGATATCGCCTCTGCAAAGAGAAGGACGAGGTACGCAGCCAGGGTGCAGCCCATCGGACTGATCTCTCCAGCCGAAACTCCTCCCCTCGCCTATCTCCTATGAGAACCCTGCTGGTGGCTGATCTGTAAAGTGTAGAGACCACGCAAATCCAAGCCTGGGGGAAACTTAACCTCACCATGGTGCCCTCTAGGAAATCCCAGTCCACCCTGTCATAGGCTTTCTCAAAATCCAAGAGTAGTACGGCCAGTCT
The DNA here is from genome assembly GCF_053477565.2 of Lygodium microphyllum. NCBI lineage: Eukaryota > Viridiplantae > Streptophyta > Polypodiopsida > Schizaeales > Lygodiaceae > Lygodium > Lygodium microphyllum. Next base: position 80,944,739 of record NC_141139.1, read on the forward strand.
TTGCCCACTGTGTTGGGCCCACTCTTTCGCCTCAAAGAAGGTGAATACATTGTCCAAGATGCTCCTATCCTAGACAAAGCTTGTATGTGTGTCATGGATGATGTTTGGAAGCACGGGGCGTATTCGTCTACCAATCATCTTTGCTAGCGCCTTATAGGCCATAGTTAATAAGGTGATCGGTCTCCACTGGGAAAGCTCCAACCGGTCTTCCCCTTTGGGGAGAAGACTGAAGTCTCCTCCAACAATCTAGGAGTTCACCTCTGGGAGTCCTTCGGCGATCTCCACCCAGAACCTGCTGCGTGCCCTAACCTCCGTAGGGGCATAGATATTAAGAACTCCAAGGCAGGAGTCCCCAATATCCAATCAGATCCATATCACCCTCCCTACCACTATCGCCCTGTGGTTTTGTACACAAGCGGTAAGACTCGGACCAATAGAGGTGCATACGCCTTCACTCCTGCCGTGGGCACCTATGGCGCGCTCCCAGTAAATGTGTGAGCTGCCTGGGAGTACCTTCCCTACCCGTTGGGCCTGGGTGGGGGTGAGGTTGTGCTCCTGTAGAAGTAAGATGTCGATCCGTCCGCCAAGGGCAGGCTGCAGCTCCTGTCGAATAATCAATTTCCTGGAACCACGTGCCCCATTGTAGTGGAGGCTATTCACATTTCAGGATGCAAGGTTTAAGCTCATGGGGAAACCTGTGATTGACCGAAAAGGCATCTGTTTGGTGTGGAGGCTGTTGATAAAGAGGAGAAGCTATGAGGCATGCAAGTACGCTTTGCCGCCAGTCTGGACGGCGAACCCCAATCCCCCATGGTGGCCTCGGCCGGGACCATAGGTGTGATAGATGTTCCAGGTGGTGCTATCAATGCATCAATCAGCCATGTTGAGAGATGAGACTATGTGCATTGGTAGAAATGGGCCACTTGTGCTAGGGGCCACTCAATCACATCCCTCAGAGTTCTCCATTGTGGAGGGGCTCGAAAAATCATGCTTAGGTGAGGGACCTCGGCACCAGCCCACCAGTTAATATCCATCATGCAACCAGGCCACCTCTGTGCAAACAATGCTAGTCCTTTTTCTCCCATCCACTGGGAGGTGTGGTCCGCCACCTGACTCTTCAACTCTTCCTCTATCTGTGTTGTCGTCTACTCCCTGAGTGAGAGGATTGAAAAAAAAAGGTGTAGTTTGGTCCATCCGATGGTGCTAGTAGATGGACCTTGCCCCTCCTTGACTTACGAACCACGAAGATCCCCACCTCTAGAGGTAGTGGAAACTCTCCGCGCTCCGCAACTCTGAAGTAGGACCATGGGCCAATGCGAAAAAGATCCTGTGGCAACAAGTGTGCCTGTCTTGGGAAAGCGTGACGGGCGGCAGGGGTGGATGAGCTGGTGGCTGTATGGGAGGGGAGGGACTGCTGGTGCGAGGAGGATGTAGGCGTGTGTGGCTCATCACCTCCTATGGGAGAAGGGGGGGAGGGTCTTGGGGGGATCACCTGAACCAGGTGCGGATTAGGGGGGGTTCTTGGTACGGGGGGTGGTGGAGGGGAGGATGATCGAGGGATGGTGGGATGGACGGAGGTACATGGCGGGTGTGGGAGGCGGCTGGTGGCCTTGGAAATGGGGGGCTGTGGGCCAGGGTGAGTGGGGGGGGGGGCGTGGGATGCGGGGGGAGGTGGGTGTGGGGGTTGTGGGGACTTGGGAGAGGTAGTCTATGGCGCGGGTGGTGGATGTAGGGGGCTATGGTCTTGCTGGGTGGGGTGGGCAGGGGGGGCTGTGGAGTGCTCTGCTGAGGGGGCTTCGCTCGCCCACCTGCTCCCTACTGCCGAGGCTGGGTCTAAGACGCTGGCTGCGCCCCTTGCTGTCTCCCTCTTTGTCGTCTTTGGACCCGTGTGAAGCCGTCAGTGTCCACCTGTGGGCCTGTCGGTAGAGCCACCTTGTCTCCGAAATGCGTGCAACCTGCTGCTTGATGCCCAAAGTCGTGGCAGCGCAGGCACTGCCCTGGCTGCCCCATCACAATGACTTGCTGCCTAAAAGAGTGCCTGCCCGTCTCAATCTCTAGGGACTGTGAGATATTCTTGACCTCTTTCACTGCCACACGTACCTTTGGGACTCCTACAGTTGTCACTGCATTCGTGGAAGACGCGGGAAGGATAGTGCCCAAGAGCCGTCCAAAGTCTTCCACTAATTGGAGATACTCTATTGCCAGGTTGGGGAAAAGAAGGGTGACCGGGTGCCAAAGAAACTTGTTGTGGAGTGCAAATGCCTCCACAGTAAAGCCACTGTACCAAGGGACCATGTATATGACCCCCTTCGCGGACGCATATGTTGAACTGGCAAGTAACTTGCGAGCTGTATTTGTCGAGCTGAGCTTGACCATGAAAATCCCTTGGCCCATTAGGACCGCCTCCACGATCTGCGCTGTGCCGATGTGTAGCGTGGAGTGAAGCCAGTCCCAAAGCTTGGCCTTGGCTGGGGAGTATCCTACTACCTGACCATAAATTGTTGTTTCCTTTAGCTCCAGCTCCTTAGCTCCGACGGCTAAGAGCTGCTCCTCAGAGAGGACGACACGCAAGGTGTTTGACTGGGGGGCACTCACTGAGTGTGCCGGCGTCTGACTAGAGGTTTCCATTACGCGTCCCTTCTGAGAAAACTACCAATCACGTCACGGTGCTACTTGAGGGGGGAAAGTTACTGCAGATAGAGGGAACAACTGGAGGGTGGGGGGGGGGGGGGGAAGCTGCTGTTTTTGGCAGGGGGTATTGAACACCGCGGATGGAGGCAGCGCGCCGGGGGTGGGGGGGACTTTAGGGCGTTGGGGGGAGGGGGTGGATAAGACAGTAGCAGACAGGGTGAACTGTCGGGGGTGGGGGCGAAAGATGGGCAGGCGGGGAGGCAGGGGCGAAATGGCAGGATATGGTTGGGGGGGGGGGGGGGGGGGCGAACTGTCAGGGCGAGGGCGAAAGGTGGGTAGGCGGGGCAGTCGTTGTGAGAGATGATGGGGCGGCTGTTGCGAGCCGTTAGGTGGGGGGGAGTAAGCGTGGGAGGGGGGTGAGCTCACGAACGGTTACTGACGAACGGGCGTGATCGATCTGGGGCGGGTGCGATCAGACCGAGCAGGGGCAGCTGGCGACGTGGCGGGAGTGAGCGCGCTGTCTTCGAAAAAATGCATGTATTATGCACATGCACCTACAACAACCATAATCAATGACACATTGGAGGAGGAACAGAAAAGGAAAATGAGACCACTCCATGTTTGGGTGATGGGGCTCAAGATGCATGAAAAAGTGGATGAGGACACCAAGGTGCTATACACGTTAATGAATACAAAGAAAGACATGCATGTCTCTGCTTGGAGAGTGGGCAAGAAAAGTACAGTAAGGGAGAGCTCAAAAGAGCGTGCATTCATTCTCCACTTCCCCACCATGGAGGCTAGGAGAGACTTCCTAGCTGAACGCTGTACATTGAAGGGGACCAGTGTGTTTTTTGGGTGATGATCTCACACCAACCCAACTAGCCCACATGAGGGAGTGTAGGTCAAAAATTAAGGCAGCCAGGGAGGAGGGCAAACTCACCTTCTACGGAGGAGAGAGAGTGGTAGTCATGGAGAGGCGCCACGAATGACGGTGTGAGACCTATGGGACCAGCCTTGTAGTGGCAGTCTGGAACTGTAATGGAGCCCTCCGATTGGATGTGGGAGCTTTTGAGGAGACATTTAGAGGGAGAGATATAGTGTTCTACTCAGAGACATTAGGGACCACATGCTACACTTCCACGGGTAACAGGCTATAGGTGGGAGTCAGCTTGTAGGAAGGAGACACGCGCAGACCACAGTAATCACGGGTCGGGAGGAGTGGTAGTGTTATTGAGGGAGGAGCTACAGCAGATGATCCAAGTAGTCCGCAGAGATGAGCATGCCAGATACATGTGGGTGAGAGTGCGTGGTGAGGAACGCACTTTGTATGTTGCCATATGCTATTTTTCCCTATGACGTCCCGATACGCCCCATCCAAGGGGCAATCACCATATGTGGCTTTGGATGAGGATATTTGGGAGTCCTCGAAGGAGGGAGAGGTTATCTTACTAGGAGACTTTAATGCTAGGACAGTCTCCCATCGGGTGTCTTTCTTTGATGCATCTGAGGAGATGCTACAGGAGCAGGATGTGTCAGAGCTATAGCTAGAGAGGAGATCTCAGGATATGGGGGAAGTCACCGAATATGGGAGATACCTTGTGGAGATGGGCACAACACACAAGTTGGCCATTCTTAATGGCTTGGCTAGATACCCCCTATCCGGCACCTTCACATGTTATCCTCAGCGACATGGTGCCAGCATAGTAGACTATGTTCTTTCCCCACCGATGCTGATATCTCACATCCAGGACCTCTCAGCATCCCCACGCCTTCTCGGAGTTGCAGCAGATCATACCTACCTATCATTCATCATCGACCTCCAATTCACTGACATGTAGACCCATCATGCAGCTCATTGGCACTCGAGATACCTCTTTTCCAGAGAGACAGAGGATACTTATGAGGTGAAGATCCTTAGATTGTTACATGATGCAGACCCCAACGTTCCATTACAGGAGCTGACTCAGCAGTTCACTGAGGCCCTACACATTGCTGCAAGTGTAGCCTTCCCACACTCACGACCCACACAGAGAGCCTCCACCAAGGTGACCTCGAAACAGCTGGTATGATGATGAGTGCCATGAGACCAGAGCACGACTACAAAGAGAGATAGCACTGGGGTCCACTACCTACAGACAGGTACAGATACTCTTTAGACGCCTCACACGGTGGAAGAAGAGAACATTCTTGGCTCAGCTAGAGCGAGACCTATATCAGTTATTCTTGAGCCAGGACTCTAGAGAGGCTTGGAGGCTTTTCAAAGAGCATTCCCTGACCACACCTATTACGTCCATTGCTGTATGAGAGGAGTATGCAGCTAGTCTTTATACTGTGGAGGGTGAGCCACCTCTTCCTGACCCACTTGAGCCTTGTCCAGAGACCACCACTTTCTTTACAGAAAGTAGGGTTCAAGAGGCCATTAACAGACTTAGCAGAGGAAAGGCACAAGATCACAATGGATTAGTAGCGGAGCACTTGATCCATGCTAGAGATTTGGTGGCAGGATTACTAGCTTACATGTTTAACATAGCCATGTGTGAAGGCCTACCAGAAAGCTGGAGCACAAACACTATTGTACCTATCCTCAAGTCAGGGGACTCTACTCTACCCAGTAACTATCGGACTATCATGGTTGGGCATACATTGGCTAAGTTATATGCTTCCATACTTGAGCATGAGTTAAGCAGGTGGGCAGAGATGTGGGGTCTTAGAGCACAGGGACATGCTGGCTTTAGGAGAGGATTCTCCACATTGGATCACATCCTCACACTCAGAGCGATCATTGAGGAGGAAAGGGTCCATGGCCGACGGACCTACTGCTGCTTTGTGGACTTCTGCAAAGCCTTTGACACAGTACCGAGAGAGGCTGATAAATAGATTGCATACCATGGGAGTACCGAAAGAGCTCATTGGGGTATTTTGGCACTGTATGAGAGAGTTGTGGGCAGAGTCCGGACACCTGAGGGCTTTTCGGCACTTATTTACTCCACCATTGGGGTGAAGCAAGGATGGCCCCGCTCTCCGACATTATTTGGCTTGTACATTGATAGGATTGCTGACTATATTTCACAGGAAAGAGATAGAGGAGCTCCACTAGCTGGCACTTGGATACCTCTCCTACTGTATGCAGATGACATTGTATTGATAGTTGACTCTCTAGAGGGTCTACAGAGACACTTGGATGCGCTACACTCCTATACTTTGGACAGTGGGCTTTTAGTGAACCTTGGTAAAACCAAGGTAATGGTATTTAATACTACACCATAGCGGGTCAGGAGATCAGGGAGTATGTGGATTCTTATACATACCTAGGAGTCTTATTCATAGGGCCCACCTTTTCTATGTGAGAGGCATTAGACACTAGACTGACTCGTGAATACACAGCACTAGGTGGTTTGGAGAGGATGTGCTCACAGGTGCAATTCCAAGAACCTCGTACCAAGCTATGGCTCTTTGATACACTGGTCACATCCACACTATTTTATGGAGTACAGATATGGGGGACTAGTTTTGACCATCGTAGTAGATCAAGGCGCAATTATGACGGATGGAGGTCGATGGAGAAACCCCTAGTGTCCATGATATCCAGGATGATCAGATGTAAGGTCTTAGTGCCACATGAGATCATCAGAGCCGAGTTAGCAGCTACACATATTGTGGTAGAGGCCCTTACCCGATCGGCCACATACAGACATAGTCTATGGGACTTACCTAGATACAGATATGTATGGTTGGCCCTTGAGTCCTCCAAGCAGCTTGCCAGAGAGGGTGATACTTCATGTTGGTATGCAAAGATGTCGGCTTGGTTTGAGTTGCATGGCTTTAGCATGGACAAGTTACCCCCCTTCTAGTACTCCCTTGATGCACCATCTCTTGATTTGAGCAGGTTAGAGATCCGCAAGATCATTAGGATGGATCTTAGCCAGTTGGATATCAGGTGGACATGGTTGATGCCAGGGCAGGAGCTAGGGACAAAGATGGCTTTCTACAGTGTGCATTTCCTTCGTACTACAGATGGATTTATTGTTCGCCCGAGATACATGGACACCCACCTTTCCCATGGGATTAGATGTACTATTGGCCAATTGCGCACCTCCTCACATCAGCTAGAGATTGAGACTGGCAGATATAGATCCATCCCACCAGAGGAGTGCATATGCCAAATATGCCAATTAGAGCCAGAGACAGAGGAGCATTATATTTGCCGCTGCCTAGGGTATTATGAGGTCCGTGGTCATTTCCACTGTCTCTTTAGAGACGGATTTGGACCACTATCCAGAGTCATGGATTTTACTGATCAGCGATGCCTTGGCCTCTTTCTTCTTGAGATATGACGGCTTCGTGACATGCGCCTCAGGAGTACAACTGCCCCAAGACATCGAGGGCCTTCACAGAGGCAGCTCACAGACTTCTTTGCAAAGGAGACTTAGAAGACTTCAATAAAGTTATAGCCACAGTCCACATGAGTGCCTCTCTCACCACCACAGTCCACGCACAGATAAGGAGTATTGATTGATCGAGCCGTTCAGCTTAGCCAACCTAGACGTCCTAGGCCTCGGCACGGACATTGACGACACCTTCATAGGCGGATATAGGGGATTATTGCTCGGGTTAGAGCTAGGTCCTCCATACCCACATGAGATTGTACCATTTGGAGCTCATTGTTACTAGATAGAGCTCTATGTTTTACACATAGCTATAGTTAGTTTCCTTTCTCATTTTGCTTTGTGCTACATACATATTTTGCCCAGACAGTTGTACCATCATATACATGATTGTAACTCATGGTCTCATACGCCATTTTGGCCTTTTGTAGACATTAATATATCATTTCATTTCATTTCTCTTCATCCCACCATCTACCAATCCTCCAATCCCTCCATCTCTTGGTGTATCATTAGGGAAAATGCCACTCTTTAACACTATATCTTCCACCTACTCCTACTTTACCACATCCTTTCACTTTCGGACGGCTATAATGGGCATCTACCTCACTATCCTTGGACACTTACAAATCCCCCATACGACCTTTTAAATGCAAGGATATCCATCTTGTGCTTATGAATTGTCGTCATACATCACTTGTGTCACTCCTGTGCAGGAATTTCCATCTTTTGCTTCATATGTTCCTATCCCTCCACCTCAGGATCCTCATGCGGTTACCATACCCATAACCATGCCAACCATGCCTACCTTTGGAGCCATTGTGCATACTTCTCATATGCATGGTAGGCACTCTGAGATTACTTCCTAAGTGTACTCCACTCCCCCACCCTATCCCCTCTATTCACCCTACCCCCATTACACAGCTTCTCTATCTCCTAGCACTACCACTCCTATTGCACCTGCCAAGAATGCCTTCACGGATAAGACTCGTTTTAATGGGTTGAATTTTACCACTTGGTCGAACTTTATGCAACAAGTGCTTGAACCTCAGGGACTTTGGGACCTCGTCGTTGGTATCGAGCCTATGCTATACCCTTGATTAGCTCACCTTGATCGCATCCTTCAATGGAGAGGTGGCAATGCCATAGCCAATGTTGAGTTATTGCAAGGGTTGGCTCTTGAGTTCCACTCTCAATTACAACATTTCCCCTCACATGTGAGCGTTGAAGTCATCTAATTGACCGCTTTGTGGTTCAAGATCCCACTCGATGTATCAATCTCGAATTTGAGTTCTAGGATTTTTTCATGAAGGAAGATGATGAGTTGAAAGTTAAGTTTTCCAAATATTGGCGGTTACTTATGCCACTATTGGCTCCTTGAAGTCATAGAGCACGTTCTTCTTGAACAAGTTGCCTAACAAATACTTCCATTTTATCTAGAATATTATCTCACTATCTAGATTGCTGACCTTCTATAAGTTTGAGAGCTAGGTTTTGCGTTACATGAGGTTGCATGATCAAGTCCACAAGAAGTCCTCCACACACATTCATTCAGAGGGGTGAGGGTTGGTTGCCTCTTCTTTGGGAGGGAAAACCAATAGTGGCAAGAACTCGCAAGATATGAAGGCAAGCCAAAACAAGGGTGATATGACTTCCGATGGAACCAAAGAAACACGGCCCCTTTGGCAGAAAATTCCTAAGAAAAATAGGTTTTGCACACACTACCAAAGGTCAAGCCATGTGGATGAGGAGTGTCCTACCAAGGCCCAAGGTCTTCTTCCTAGAAAACCACTATAGACCGCTGTGAGTGATTGTCTCTACTCTGGCTGGCCAGTCTAGTAGGACTAAACCTCTTGGTGCTACACCATGTGTTTCATTTGCCCTAGCGGCTACTGGATATGTAGCATGCAGACAGTCTCAACAACCTATCTCCTTCACTACTCCTAAAGGATTGGTTGATTGGTCTGCTAGTCGCCTAGTGTACTTTATGCATCCATTCTTAGGGCATCAACCATATCTTCTTGGACTACTTCCTTGTCTAACTATACGTGATGGTGGCCATATACTTAGCCTTTCCCTTTTTAGACTTCCGTTGCATACTTACATACTCATTGCATTGCACTTAGCTTTTCTTTCTTTTATTTTGAGATCAGTGTTTTGGAGCATCTCACTACTCGTCTTTGTGCTTGTAGATTATTTATCTCTTTTGCAAGGTTTTGTATTTCAGTGTAGGACTAGCATGCAAGCTTGCACCAGTCTTTCTTGAGCTGGAGAGAGGAGATATGGACTGTTTCTTTCATGGTTTCATTTGCTTAAAGTTTTGCTCTTTTACTAGTACAGAGGCTTTTCCTCCCACGGCAGTGGATTGTGCAACATCTCTCTTGATGCTATCATGGTGTTGACTTTTATCATTGCTTTTCCAATAGGGATGCTTTATCATTATCATCTACATAGTTATTGATACCACACGAAGACCGACATCCTCAGGCTTCTCTTCTTTCTTCGGCATTGACATTCACGTTGAGATGGGTTCCTACCCTTTTTGGTATTCTATAGGTTTCAACACTTGTCTTTGACATCAACCTTCTCACCTATTGTACCTTTTTCTATGCATTGCATGATTTCATCATCTTTATACTAGGGTGCTTGGACAAGTGAACAATTTCCTCACGAGGGACAGTATCCAAGTGACACCTATTGCAGGAGTATTTTTTAGCTTGTTGCATACTATGCATCTCATTGTGCGCAAAGCACCACTAGACGGATCCTAAGTTGGTTCCATTGGTGGAATACACCATCCTTCTTCCCATGATACTTCATCACCCTTTCCCTCGTCATCGATGTCCTTGAGTGGTTGGGTAAGCTTGTATCATAGTTACCTCCGTACAACGTACGGTACTGATCGTACCGTATAGCACCGTAGGAAGAACGAGTCGTTTTTTGTCACTGGGTCTATGCATCCTTCCGTGTTCCGCTTGCGCTTTAATCTGGTGCGTTCCGCCTACGTGACACTTTTGGGGAGGTGAAAAGCCTTGGATACCTCATCTCACCCCCTTTTTCAGCTATGCACTCTCCCCCCTAGCCCTCCTTGGATTCCATCTAGTTGGCAGCTCTCTTTGACTGTTTGACACTTCTCTCATCTACAAAAGGCGCTCCTCTCCTCCATGCTTCCACACCAATTCAGCAAGCATTTGCCATTCTCATTTTCCTCTCTTGGATCTTGAATTGACTTGTGATTTGTCATTCTCATCTCTCGTCCCCTCTTTCCTACACCCTATCAAAGCATTGGCCATTCTTATCTCCCATACCCCCTCTCTCACTCTTGCTCCTTTAACTTTACCCCAACCCTTGGGCCTCTCCCTCTCTTTCGACTTTCGAGTTTCAAGAGTCAAGACTCAAGCATCTCACTCACTCACTCTCTCTCTCTCTCTCTCTCTCTCTCTCTCTAGCCTCTTCATTCGTCATTGATACATGACTTGTGAGAAGCATGAGGCCTTTCAATTTGCATGCGATCCATGTGAAGAGGAACAGAAAGAAGTCCAACTTCCACCATTGGACATGTAAGTATTGTGGGAAGCTCTATACAAGTGGTGCAACTTGGCTTCTTTAACATCTTTCCAAGATGGGGGAGCAAGTTGCTCCATACAAGGAGATCCCTCAAAACATTGCGGAGGAGACTCTTGCCAAGATGAGAGGGGGATCCATAAGAGGAGGAGGAAGTGGCTTATCGACACCAACTTCTATGCCTATTAATGAGGAAGCATTGAATGCGGGCGTATCTTCAACCGATGCGGGAGAGGCCTCTACCATTGGTGGTGGGGGCTCCGCATCCGTATTCGACTTCGGTAAAAGACAAAGAGTATAGGTTTATGCGGCACCGGAGAGATAATCCTCACTCTCTCAAGCTCCCGGTCATGTGCGTGGTTCAACTGTCTTTCTTAGAGAAAGGCAATGACTTGCGGACATTGAAATTGCACGCATGGTGATTGAGTGCAATCTTGCATTCATTGTCCTAAAAAGCAAGAGCAATGGAAGAAGATGGTAAAAGCCATTGCCAATGTTGGTCCATGTGAAGGATGGATCAGTGTCATATAAAACGACATGAAGACGAAAAAGATTGATAAAAAGGAGAGGATTGATAGAGCCCTTGATCCTATTCGGGCCGTATGGATAAAATATGGTTGCTCCATTCTCATGGACGGATGGAGTGATCGTAAGAAATGAGGCATCATCAACATACTCGTCTCACGTCCACTCGGCATTTACTTTTTGTGGGCCGTAGATCTAGCAAGAGGGGGAGGAAAAATGGTGGGTGCATTTATCTACCGCCACATTCGGCAAGCTATCATTGAGGTATACATTGTCTTTTAAATTTGTTTCACTTTCTGTCATTATGATAATTGATTTATGTATAACTATCTATCTCCCTATTCTAATTTCTCTTTAATATCTATCTCGATTCTTTGTTTCCCCTTGGGCCCCGATCCCCATCTCTCTTCATTCTTGAATCTTGAAAGTTGAAACTTGAAAGGCTCAACTATCTCTTTCTCTCTCTAACCTCCAAGTATTGTTAGTATACTTGTAATTTGTAAATTGTGGTTGTAGGTGGATCCCTTGAATGTGGTGCAAGTTGTCATCGACAATGCATCGAATTGTCGGTGTATGGGCCGTTTGCTTGAGACTGAGTCTTTCACGATTGTGTGGACTCCATGTGTAAGTCATTGTTTGGACTTACTAATGGAGGACATTGGGAAGCTCAAGTGGGTGAAGAGGATGGTCCACAAAGCTACATCAGTTGTCACCTTCTTCACAGTAAAGGTAAAGGTGCTTGCGATGTATCATGAACATAGTACACTGATGTTGAAGAAGCCTTTTTGAACCTACTTTGCTTACATGTGGTTATTGTTGGAGCGTCTTTATGAGGTGTGGTCCGCCTTGCGCCAAACAGTGGTGTCCATTCTATGGAATGAGTGGGATGGGCATGAGACAGAGAAGGCCAAAGCCATGCAGCGCTTGTGCCTTAATGAGTAGTTTTGGCAAAAAGTCCGTGCTGTTGTCATTGTTGTGACTTTCTTTTATAGGGCGTTACATATGAGTGATTGCGAGGGGTCTACCATGGGCCTTCTCATTCACTTCTTTAGAGCGGCATTGGTGGAGGTACGTGCTTGTACAATGATCACAGGACGCATCGTGCACATGTTTTAGAGATAGTAGAGAGGAGATGGGTATGGATGCATGAGCCTATCCATGGTTTTGCAGCATTGGTACATCTAGCCTACAAGTCGCCGGCGGTCATGGATGATAGAGAGTTTTGTTCGGACTAGCTTGCTTATTTGACTCGTGTGGTCCTTGTGGATGACCACAATGTAGTGTTGGGGGAGCTAGGATGCTATGCAGACAAGAGAGGGTATGGGGCTTTTGCTTCTCCCACTTGTTGGAGAAGAGAGTTACTTGTGAAGCCTTTATTTTGGTGGGAAAACTTTGGATTCACATTGGAGACCCTTCAACCCTTAGCCACGAGGGTCCTTGCCCAAGATTGCTCTTCAGATGCATGCGAGAGAAACTGAAGTGCCTATTTTCTCATTCACACAAAGATTCGCAATCGACTTAGCACATGATAGTTAGAGCGGCTAGTCTATTGCTACACTAACTTACGCATGATGAGGGCTATGATGAGCATGGATAGTCCGAAGCAGGTAAAGTTTGAATACTTAACCATAAAATTTAAAATTTGTTGTTTTAAACTTTGAACTTTGAAGTTTATACTTTACAATTTAGACTTTAGCATTTACAAACTTATATGTATTGTATAGGTGAATGTTGATACATTCAAGTTGATGGGCGATACTTTTCCGAGTCTATATTATGAGGTGGACGAGGAGAAGATGATTTTTGCAAAGCTCTATAGAGAACTTATAGGAGCAGATACTCGTGACACCCGTAGCCAGCGTGCTCATGGGCGAGGAGTTTGAGTAGGTGGTAGCAGGGGCATGGTCATTCGACGCCCTCCAACATTGAGGAGGGGTGGTTCCAGTGGTTTGCAGACATATATAAGGTGGGGCTCTAGTAGCTCACATCCTGTGCCTTATGATTACGTTCCCCCTTGCCTCTACAACTACCACCTAGGGAGCCATCATTTGATGATGGTAACCTCATTAGTGAGAATGAGTATGAGTATGTCTCATCATTCGATGTCGAGGAGTCATCTTCAGACTCTCTTGATGAGCACTCAGATGGTTCTGATGATGATGATGATGATAGTGATGCCTCATCATAGTTTCATAGGTCCCTCTCTTTTTTGTATCTATTATCATTGTATCTATATGCATGATGCCACTATGATACACTAGATTGTAGTTGTATTGCATGTTTTGCGCAGCCCATGCGACCGTGATGGTCACCCTCATGTATTCATCTTATTTTGTAATGAAATGGCTATTTCCACTTTAAACCTGCATTATATCATTTAATGATTTATGTTTTTAAAAAAAAATCATGTTAATTTTTTTTTTCGTACTAATATCGTACCGTAACTTATAAAATCATAATATACCATTTAGTATCGTATTTGATCGTACCTTACCGTATCGTACCTTTCTTACTTGACAACTATGGCTTGTATTGTTTTGTGATCTGTTGGGTGTATCCTTCCTACTCCTTGGGTCATTGTTACTTAATCGGTCGCCACCCCTAAAATTAACTTTCCAAAAAAAAAAAGTTCAATGTGGTTCCATCCTCCTTTGCAAGGCTTGGTAGGCCATTGGGCAGCTGATGTGCACCCTTTGTTTGATGCCCTGTCCTCTTTGAGGTGACTACTTGGACTCCCTTGGTAAAGTAACCATTGCCTTTGTAGTCTTGGTATGCCACTGGACAAATGATGTGAACCCTTTGTCTAATGCCTTGGTTGCTTTGGGGTGGGAAACCTTGGGATAAACATTGCCGACCTTCCCTTCTAGGCTCAATCTTGGGCCTGAGAGGGGGAGTGTTGAGCTGAAACACTCTTGAGTCTTTACAGTTGATTAGCATTTTCAAATAGCCCCAAAACACACTTAATTAATGAAATACACAAAGTTGGTGCACAGTTTGAGAGAGTTTCAGTGGTCCCCCAAAACCCTAATTTTTGAGGCACCCTTCAACATCTATAAATAGACGGTTTGCCTATCATTCAACCTTATCCTTTTGTGTAGGTTTCTCTCTCTACCGTGCAGATTTCAGCTATCAGCCACCTACCATCTACTGTTCAGCCATCGCCGACTGCAACTCATCACTATCCACCCCTAGAGGGCATGTTTTCAGCCATCGCCTTGTTGTTTGGAGGTCTCCATCTATTGCGTATCTTGCACCCGATCAGCCTACTTTTTTCAGCATTTGGTGCCAAGCGACATGCTATTACCATCTCTCCCATCGAGGGACTATTGTAGTACATGCGTTTTTACTGTCTCGTAGGTCGTCTACATTAGGAAACACTTATCTTGTTATCACTTGAGAGTTCTCTGCCTCGAATGATCTCAGTTTTCAGCCTTCCTTTGGTGGCACATTATTGTGTTTACTAGATTTTGGCCTCTGACTATTGTGTTTTGGTGACCAGTCGGCTGCCCTTCATTATTTAGCACTCTCTCATCTCCGATTGATGGTTATTGCACTTGGGATCCGTCTTGAGCGGATGTCACTCTCTGACACTGCATTGCTCTACCCCTTGTCATTTTGTACACTCGTACATTCATTTACAACATTTATTCACTTCAAAGTTTCTTCTCTTTGTGTTTGTTTGTTTGAGTTTTGAGTTTTTGCGTTTTGCGGTTTGCATTTAGGGTTTGAGTTTTGCTTGTCTGTATCTGAATCTTTGTGTTTCAGTCTTGGTTATACATGTAGTGTTTCCTCAGTGCAAACCCTAGCATATCTTCATACATCTCCCTGCTGAAAGAAAAAGATTATTCTCAAGTGGTTGTACATAAACATCGAGAAGAGGTGCTGTTTCAAGGGATCTTTCACCTCAAAATCCTCTATTTGGTTAGCCACATTCTCCATTGCTCCTTCAAAGCTTGTATTGGCTTCTGAAATGCCTGCTCTACTGGCTATATGCCACATTGGAGATGATGCTTCTGGACGAACCAGTTTTGTGGTTGAGATTCCCCCAATCTCAGTTTCTTTGGCCTTATATTCTTCTACTATCCAACAGATGAGAGTCAGCCCATTTCCATTCACTCTTTCTCTGGAGTTCTCTCTGTCTAAGCAATCAATGTTTTCTCAATAATTTCTTGCTACAAGTTAAAATTTTGCATTAGTCTTTGCATTGTCTTGAATTATCTGGATCTTACCCTCCTGCTGTTCCTGTCTTCCTATTCTGTCCTTTGGCCCATTCCCACTTCAAGGAGCTGGTGTTTTCTTTCCTATCCGTGTTCCCATGCTCATATGCTGTCCAATAACGTATCCTCCCTACTATCCTCTGTTGGATTTTGAATTGGAAGCAGTATGCCCCAGCCTGCATTTTTTTCAAGTCTTGCATGTTTCTCTTGCTTCACCCATCATTATCTCTCACCACATGGGTTATAAAGTCTTCTTTTAAAGGTAATATATATTCAGTAAAAACTTTTGGATTTGTATACTTTTGGGGTTGGTTTCACAATTCTTGAGCTTGATTGTAGTTCTGTCATGTAGGGATTAACAAATAAGTGCTTTGCTTTTATGATTTGACAAATAGCTCTCTTGTTTTCTTGCAGGTTTACCCAACCCAGTCCCAGCGAAGTGCTGGGATCTTTCGGATGCTTTGTTGGTTGCTGGAGAATGGATGTTTATCTTGAGGCCCTTGTTGTACGTGCTTTTGATCAGGCGCTATGGGTTGAAATCCTGGAAACCGTGGATAACTTCATTTGCTTTGGATGCTAGCAGCATTGGTGCCATTCTAGCAGCAGTGTCTTTGAGAAAGAGGAAAGCGTCATTTCTTTCCAGTGAAGAAGTGGGGGAGGTTGGTGGCGACATAAATCAGTTCAAAGGAAAAAGTTTGCAAGTTAACTCTGAATTGGCAAATGAGTGGCTTTAACTGTATAACATAGTCTATGTCATAAATTAATTAATGCATGATAAGTTGTGTTTTAGAGCTGTTTCAGAGTTTGTTCATTGTCATTATTAAGATGAACAAGTGACTTTGCTGTCCTCAAAAGTTGTAAGGTGACATTTCATTTTCAGTATTTTATGAAATGCTCCTGTCAATGCTCATCGTGGACTGATAAGTGAGTCTTTTGATACAGACCAGGCGACGGCATATGCTTTTGGCTTTGTATCTGCTAAGAGATCCATTTTTCAGTGAACTAACAAGGTTTAATACTGCCTTTTTGTTTGTATCCGTTTGTTGCCTTTTTTTCATGGTAATTGTGACGGAACTCAAGCTCAGACTGCTCACAGGCATCCTCTTTTAAGGACTGAAAAACTCATAAGGCCAGTACCTGTACTTGGATCCATAGCAGGTACAATTCTAGTGACTGTTTCTGAATTAAGCTCTCTGTTTACAGCAAAAGAGCTCCAAGCTGACTACCTTGTTGGATGTCTGTGGCACAGGGAAGTTGGTAGAGCTAATCTCTGGTTTGCAGACACGATATACTTATACATCTGGCTCTTAATGCATAACAATGGTCAACCATTTGCAGTTCTTCCAACGGTGGACATGTAGGTGCATGTGCTTTTTATGCCAAATGTCCAGAATAGATGCATGCTGAGGGTAGTGTTTAAACAGACATGATGCATGTTTCTATTGTGTATAAGATGAGTCAATTGATGCATCAAATTGTGTTCTTTCATTTTCGGGGTGCCGAGAAAATATTCACATTGAAAACAGATATGACAGGTTGCAGCAACTGTGGGCCTGAACAAAACCCTCAGTGCAACGGAGATGCAAAAAGCCACTGGGGTGGGGTGTAAGGTCATTTCAGGACTCCCTCTATCAACTGAGGGAAGATTGTGAATGACCTGACTGGAGTAAGAGCTGCTATTGCTATCTCTGCTGATATTGAAGGCATATTCTTGCTGCCCCATTTTCCTTAGAGAATAGAATTATAGGGGGTCTTCTTCCTTTCTATGAGTCTACTGCATCTCACACACTAAATCTGCCAGGTAATAATGCTAGCTAGAATCCCCTAGGTCTCTGCGAGGAGCTTCTTGAGCATTTTTAAGATTTTCTTGCCAGGGTGAATCTGAGAGTTGGCCAGTTGAGACTGGGGTCTTGGCTTTGTTGTCCTTTGGTTGCATGCCATTATAGCTGCACATGAACCTCCATAACAGCCGTGGGGAAGCATTCACCATTCCAAGTCTCAAATCAAGACCTGAACTGCTGGTGTGACATGAGAACTCTACTTCAATGCCACTTTCTTATATGTAAACATCTTTAAAGCTGTTTGCACCTTTCAAGATGTACTTCAAGAGAGGAAGACTGAAAGAGAAGCACTTGTAGTCCAAGAAGGGAAGGAACTCCACCAGAGAGGAAACTTGTGTTGGGTGTAAAGGCCCTTGGTTACACTTCCTATGTATATATTTACTTGTACATGTGAACGCACCCTTGTGGGTGTAAGTGTACTGTACCCTAAGTATAAATACATTCTTTTATTCTTTGTGTTTACCACATTGGTATACACCCTACTCATGTTTTTACTCTCTTGCATTCTCTACTGCTGCACACTGCACTCCTGCTGTGCACACCCCCTTCAAACTGGTATCAAAGCTTCAGTTAAGACATGCGTGCTTGCCGGAGTCTGTGAGATCCAGCTCATTCGGCCGAGAAAATCATCAGGTCATCACTTTCTGGGTCACGTGTGTGCTGGATTGTCATGTGACAGCCAGAAACCCTAAGTCTGGTACAGGTGCAGGTCATTTTTTGCTCAGATAGACAGTCTGAAGCCCTAAAATCAGACAGAGGACAACTGGCACTGGGCAGTACCTTCTGGAATAGTGCGACGACTTTAAGGCCCTCCTGTGGTGATATGGCAGTCTTGCTGCTAGTTCTGGACTGACATTTGCCCTTGTTTGGCACTTGGAATCCTGTATTAAGACAATTGGGAAAGATTTGTCGGAGAAATTTTGGGACTGTTCAAATCAGTGATGTAGTTTGCACTAATTCATGCTTTGGCAATGAAATCATAGTAGATTCATTGTTGAGTGAGAGAAATTCTTACTTTGGGATGTATCAAATGTTGTCAAAAGGCAGCTTCCTTTAGTACATATATTGTTGAATGCTCATTGTGTAGTGAAACAATGGTATATACAGCATTTGGGCTGTTGCATATGGGCATTACGGTGATGTATTATTGAAGTGGGAGTTGTCTTTTATGCATACTTATCATATTTTGTGCATGTATATGCTGTAATCAGCCTATTTGGAAGTGCATTTGTGTACTTGTTATATTCAGCGACCTTGCTGTTAGCTGACAATATTCAGCACTTTATTGCAGAAATGTATTGCTGAAAATGGTTGGTAGTGCATCCACTTCTGACACACAGAATCTTTTTGAGATTCAGAAAACGGCTTCGGTCTTTGGAACGATTGTATGCAGGGTATCCCGTTTCTAAAGGATTGTGATAATGTTTTGGAACAAGAAAAGCTTGCTGCTTTGTCAGATGAGGAATGGGCTAAGATGAATAAGAAGGTGATTGCTTACATCAAAATGACAGTCATAGATCATAACTTGGTTGATATCAAGGGACTCCACTGCACTTGAAGCTTGGGTGAAACTTAAAGCTTCATATGAGAATATGACTTCTATCAATCAGGTCCATCTTATGCAAAAGTTGGTTAACTTGGAGCTTGATGAGTCCAAGTTCGCCTTAGAGCATTTGAATGCATTTATTGGGATTTTGAGTTAACTATAGGATGCAGGCTTGCAGCCTTTTGATCCCAAGTTGTAGGCTATCTTCTTGCTATGACTTTACCAGATTCATGGGAAGCATTGGTTGTCTCTTTGAGCAACAATCCCAACTTGACTTTTGAAGGTGTACGCGGTTCTATTCTCAATGAGAAGATTTGACACAAGGCAAGTGGGGCTAGTAGTGGATCGGCCTATAATGTAAGAGGAAGGATTGCAAAGAAGTCAAATGTTGCAAATAAACACAAAAATCGCAGAAAAATCATGGAAAAACAAAAAGATGTCATGTACTATGAGTATGGATGCAAAGAGCATAAAATCCTCGATTGCAGGTATTTTAAAAAGAAACAACAATACAAAAGGTAGATAAATGCAAAGGCAAAAAGAATGAGAAAGATAGCAACTCTATTCCTAAAGAAATAGAGAAGGCAAATGTGGTATCTAGGGTTGTGATTAAAGAGATAGAAGAAGATGAAGATACTATAGATTTGTTGGTTGTATCTTTAGATCCATATGCTATGACAATAGAAGACACGTATATCACTAAAAAGGATGTGATAACCTTGGGAAAGTTTACCGAGGGAATAACTTTGCATGTGATATAGAGGGAGTTGGCACCAAGTGATAGTGGCATCCTTGAAGAGATTTGGTCTAGCAAACCTACTTCATATGACCACTTATGGGTCTTTGGTTGTGAATGTTATGTATATGTACTTATTGATAGTAGAACCAAACTTGACATGAAATCCATTAGAGGCATCTTTATGGGTTATGGAGATGAAGGTGAAATGGGTTATGGAGTTTGGATTCCAAGTATGAAAAAGGTAACATGTAGCCGAGATGTGGTATTTAATGAATTAAAGCTGCTGAAAAATGCCACATCTAGTGACTTGGACAAGAAAAAAGTGAAATTTCAGCATGATCAGCCATCAGCCACCACTGAAAATTCAGCCCCATTTGATTGTGGTTTGATGATCAATATATCATTATTGAGTCAGATGAAAATATGCAGCAAAGGGATGTTGAAAATCAGCTTGGGCAGCATAATCGTCATGTTGAAAATGAATTACAATAGCCTGAAAATGTAGTTCAGCAGCCAAATAATGAGGTTATCAACATTCCTTTGGATGTAGACCCATTGCCTGAGAATACAGATCATTGGGTGAGAAGGTCTACATGTATTAGAAGACCTATACAAAGGTTTAATCCCTCTTTGGACTGCATTTTACTCACAGATGAGAGTGAGTCTGACATTCAAAGAGGCACAATTTTGTGAGTTAAAGAAAAAGTGGGAGCTAGCTATGCAGGAATAAATGAAATATTTGTATTAGAATGATACTTGGGATTTGGTCCCATTGCCCAAAGATAGGAAAGCCATTTCTAACAAATGGATCTATAAAATCAAGTGTGTAGATGGCAAATTCAAATATAAAGCTAAGCTTGTGGCTAAGGGTTATATACAGAAAGAGGGGGATTGACTTTCAAGAAGTGTTTTCACCTCTTGTCAAGATGATCACCCTCCATGTATTGTTTGTCATTGTATCATCTATGGATTTGGAGCTTGATCAGATGAATGTTAGAACTGCGTTTGTGCATGGTAGTTTAGAAGAAGAGTTGTACATGAAGCAACCAAAAGGCTTTGTTATGCTAGGGAAGGAACATTTGGTGTGTAGGCTTAAGAGAAGCTTGTATGGTCTAAAGCAGACTCCTAGACAGTGGTATAAGAAATTTGCCTGCATGCTCTCACATGGGTTCAAGAGAAGCAATGCAGACCACTGCTTATATACAAAGAAGGCTGATGATGGAAGCCGTATTATTCTTGTGCTTTATGTGGATGATATGCTTATTGTTGGTAAGCATAAGAGTCAGGTTAATGCATTCAAAAGACAACTGAATTTAGCCTTCTTCATGAAGGTTTTCTATGGCTGATGCTAAGCCTCTTGGTGTACCATCACCACCATAAACCAAGTTTAGCAAAGTATTGCCCAAAAGATGATAAGGCAGCCAGCACTATGAGGAGCGAAACCTAGTCCTCCAAGGCATGATCATGATGGACAAAGACCCCCTTTGAAGATCCCATTCCCCTTCTAAGGAGATAGGGAATCCAAAAAATCTTGAATGATGGCCTTTGAAGAAGAGGGGATATCCACCAAGAGAGCCTAGGAAGGTATCAAGGGCTAGGCTTGCTATAGAGGGAGTGAAATTCTGTCCTCTAGGTAGGTACTAGAGGTGGCCTTTTGATGCTAAGAAGTAGAGGGATGGGAGGGAGGGTAATCACAAATAATCTCCTTGGTGCTGGTGGTTAAGCCTATATTTGAGGTGAAATTGGCCTTCCTTCTTGGATAGCATGGTTGATGGCCTGATTCAACACAAATTATGGCAAGCATCAAATTTATAAATCTGCAATTACACTCTTTATCGATTAATCATGGACAACCGGCACCCAATTGGCCCCAACAATTGGTATCCCTTGTGGTATTTCTTTATCTTGTATTGCTCTAAGTTGAATTATACTAAGTTATGGATTGATCTCCTTCAATCTTCAATACAAATGGTTGTCATAAATGTTAGCCACCTCATGGGCTACATGCTGATGTCCTTTGATCCATGATTCGGGCTCCCTAGGCATTTATATTGTCATTAAATGCAGTTGTTGCCCTTAGTGTCCTAGGCACTAGTCACTAAGTGACACTAGGGTTACAATGACACTCATTAATACATCGTCTCTCATTTGTGATTGAGTATTTTTGTGCATCGATTAATTATTTCATTCTCGTTCATTCTCTATTAAATTAATCACACAATCAGTCCACACCTAGGCCAATAGTGGATCAAGGCTCAATTCAGCTTGAGGCATGGCGTTCGACACGAATGGGGTAGTAATTTAATCTAGTCTCTTCAATTTCTCTTCAATTTTCAAGTAAAATTTGGGGCTTTTGCCACAAATCACTTCCTTTGGCTTGCCGTGCTAAAAATCATATTATTTGGCTGTTGATCATGTTTTTTCCGACATTGAAGACAAATTCTATTATTTTGGTGTATTTATTGTTCAAATTCTCTCAAATTCTGCTGCTGTCCATATTATTGGAGCATCTTAGCCCCTAACCTCTGATTTTAGCATATTTATTTAGAATGCAATGTATGGCATTGGGGCATAGCTATGCTACCAAAATGTCATTTTTACGTGCTAGAACCATAGTTTTCATAAAATCTGATGTTTTAAGTGTGATATCTGATGTTTTTCTAATTCTACATTATATCCCTAACTTTTTCCTAATTATCGGTATCTTTTTGTAAATTTTGTATTTTCTAATTTTCATTTTTTTTGAAGTAAAAATCAGGAAAAATGGGAACAGGCCAACAAATATGATGAAAATTAAGTGTTCACTCATATTCAATTCCCACAAAAACAGTTCAGCATTTCATAACCAAATAATGCCAAATTTCAAGTACTTATGTGTAAGAAGTAATATGACTGAACTAACACACTTGAATGCACTCCAAAACTGCCTTGTTCGGGGAATATTTTATTTCTAAAAATGATTCGACATATTTTTCTCTCTCCTCAACATGAAAACAAGAAAAAATTATTCTTCTTCTTCATACTACTTGACTTCATTAAAGTGGCAAGCATCTCTTCTATCAGTGGTTTATTATTATTTAGGCATTTATTTTTATCAGTGGTTTATTATTATTTGGGCATTTATTTTCTTTTTCTTCACCTTAAAATTATTATTGCTGATTTCCACTCAGGCCTAACAATAAATAATGATTTGTTGGGTATGCTTGGTGTTGACAACAAGCACAATGGCACAAATTATCCAATGTGGGCATACATGATGTGACATATTCTTGTCGCGAAGAAATTATGGCATATGGTCAACGCCACCAAGCAAAGGCCGACTTCTTCAACATTGGCACCACCTTTTGCCTCCACATTGAGAGGTGGCTCTCATGATGTCAAATTATCTTCTTCCATATCGCCTCCCATATTCGAGCCCCTTCACAGTGGAGAGCACCGATGGATGTGATCGAGTGGCCCCTGGCACAGACTGCCTGTTTCTACTAGTGTACAGAGTCACACCTCTCAGCCTGGCTGATAGATGCCCTGGTGGTACCACCTGGAGTATCTATCACCTCCATGGTCGGCCACCATGGGGGAATGGAGCTCACCGTTGAGGCCTGCGGCAAAGAGTATTTGCATGCCCCATAGCTTTTTTTTCTCATTAGCAGCTTTCACATCGAACAAATGCATGCTCCAATAAGACTATAAGTCTGGGGGAAAAACCTCTCCTACCGAGAGCAAAAAGTGCCCCAGTGTCCTACTGATCACCGACACTCCCATATGAGCGTAGGCGTAAGTGAGGCGTGAGTCAAATACCCAACAAACCCCCCACATTACTGGTGGTAGGACAATAGACAAGGCTGATATCACTTGCATGTAGCCTCTCTCTGACAAAGTGATAATGGATCTCAATGTGTTTCGTACGAGCATTGGCACAGGGCTGGAATTCAATAGCCTAAAAGAGTCTCCTGTTGGCTGCTCGACACTCTTTGGGGCAGTAAGCTGCCTCTTTCTTTGGTTGCTTGCAAGGAACAAGGTAACCTTATTGCATGTGCATTGTTGGTTGCAATATGCAATGAAGAACCTTTATGCTATAAAGATACTTTTTTGGATGATCATTGGGTAGAAGCAATGAAGGCAAAGATTGATTTCATCCATTAGAATGACACTTGAGAGCTATGTGATTTGCCTTATGGCAAGTATCCAATAGGCACCTAATGGGTTTATAAAATTAAAAGAAATTCAGATGGTTCTATTGATTGGTACAAAGTGGGCCTTGTTACTAAGGGCTATGCTAAGTAGGAAGGAATCGACTTTAAAAAGACCTTTGCCCCTATCTCTCGCATTTCTACCATTAGGAGTATTATTGCTGTTATTGCCCTATCACATGGGGACGTGAAATTTTGAGATGCTTTGAACTTGCCGATAACATTTGTTTAAGTTATTAATCAAATGTGTAAGGTTGTTTAGCACATGTGATATATATGGCAGTTATTTCATGGTAACATATCAAGGACCTTGAGGATGCAGTGGATGCCAAAGATAAAAGTTGTGATAAGTTATGCCAAGTGGGTTTTGGTGGTCAGTTGGTGTCAGTTTTGACCCTAAGACTATTGTTTAGCTAATTAAGTGTCGATGGTGATACTATGGACTAGCATTATTAGTTAACTAATGCAAGTTTAAGGGTCAACATAGGTTGGGGACCACTCCAGGTTGCAAGTGGCCTAGCCAATTTAATTATGGATTTTAGCCAAGGAGATCATGGAATCTCAGCTTGTAATCAATCCATTGGTAATTGAAGTTAAAGAAATACCAAAGGGGCGCTAGTTTTAGAGCCAACAGGGTGTCTAATGTCCAATATTATTAAGGTAAATTGTACATTTTTTGTTTATGTTATTATTGATTACCGCAATTAAGTGCTTGATCACAGAAAAGCCACCATATCTGAGAAGGAAGGTTGGTTACATGGTTCCATTGCCGGGATACCACTCAATCCCTTGATTTGGTGGGTTTGAGGCATTTGATTGCAAGCCAAAGCTTTGTGCTATTGCTGATTTTTGTGTTCAGCTGAGAAATGGCAGAAAGATATTTTCATACAGTGAGATGGAATCAAGCAATGATGATGCCCCTCAATATAGACACTCACATGGATGTTGGAGCGTGCGGGTAGTGGAAGCGTGAAGATTTGCAGCAGAGGAAGTGAATAGGTGAGTGAGAGTGAGAGTAAGAGTGACGAATAGATTTGGGTGTACCAACAATGTGTTGGTACACAAAGAATAAAATGTATTTATACTTAGGGCCCGTAAGGGTGCATTCACATGTACAACATAACAATACTCGTGTAAAATACACGGAGGTGAATAAAGGACCTTTACATCCCAACAACCTCCCACTTAAAGGTCCGGAGTGAACCTTTAACCAATTCCCACTAGTCGTATGCAATGCTCATGTTGAGTCTTGCCTAGACTTTTAGTGAGAACATCTGCAGGGTTGTCCTGTGTTTTGATCTTGGTCAATGTGATTAGACCATCCTCCAGAATCTGTCTGATAAAGTGATATCGCACATCAATATGCTTTGTGCGTGAATGATACATGGCATTTTTAGCCAGATACACAGCACTCTGGCTATCACATCCCAACACTGGAGTACTCATAGAGATGCCGAGATCCTTTGCGAGTCTGCTCAACCATATAGCTTCCTTAGAAGCTTCAGTAGCTGATATGTATTCAGCTTCAGTAGTACTCAGTGCGACGATGTTCTGCAACTTGGAGCACCAAGAGACGGCCCCTCCAGCAACTGTAAAGACATACCCGCTAGTGGACTTGCGAGTGTCTAAGTCACCTGCCATGTCTGCATCACAATAACCCTGCAAATTAAGTGCACCCTGCTCATAGCAAATACACTTTCTTTGTGTATCCTTCAGATATCTAAGAATACTCTTGACAGCCTCCCAATGTGGTTTGCCAGGATTTGACATAAACCTGCTAGCAACTCCCACTGGCAATGTCAGGACGAGTAGCAACCGTAGCATACATAAGAGAGCCACAAGCTGATGCATAAGGGACTCCCTTCATAGCATTGGCTTCCATGTCATCTTTTGGGCTGTTGGCTTTACTAAGCTTAAGGTATGGAGGTAAGGGTACTCCGAGAGGCTTAGCTTCAGCCATGTTAAATCTGTCCAGTACCTTTTCAATGTACTTTTCTTGAGATAAGAAGAACAATTTCTGCGTTCTATCCCTACGAATCCTCATGCCCAATATATGCTATGCATTCCCCAAATCTTTCATGGAAAAAGCTGATTTCAGCTGATCTTTGAGAGCATCCAAGCTAGTCTTTCTCTTCCCAGCTAACAACATATCATCCACATACAAAACAAGTATGATAGGGCTGCCATCTGTATCCTTTTTCATATACAAACAATGATCTGCATGGCTGCGCATAAACCCATGAGAGAGCATAAAAGTGTCAAACTTTTTGTACCATTGCCGTGGTGCTTGTTTCAGCCCATATAAGCTGTGTTTTAGTTTACACACCAATTGCTCTTTTCCAGGAACTACAAAACCCTCGGGCTGTTTCATGTAGATCTCCTCATCAATGTCACCATGCAGAAAAGCTGTTTTCACATCCATTTGGTACAGCCCTAAATCCAATACAGCAGTGAGAGCAAAAAGCACACGTAGTGTGGTCATCTTCACGACAGGTGAGAAGACCTCCTGGAAGTCAATCCCTTCCTTCTGTGCATACCCTTTGGCAACCAATCTTGCCTTGTACTTGGGTTTCCCATCAACTGTCTTTACTTTGTAAACCCATTTGTTTGGAAGAGGCTTTCTTCCTTTGGGCAACGACATAAGATCCCAAGTATCATTAGCATATAGAGATTTAATCTCTTCCTGCATAGCTAGCTCCCACTTATTGCTGATTTTGCATGACTTAGCCTCTTTATATGTCAGAGGCTCACCCTCATCCGTAAGCATCACATAATGCAAAAAGGGGTCATACCTATGTGGCTGCCTTCTTAGGCGTGTAGACCTGCGTACCCAATGATCTACATTCTCAGGAATCGGATCTACATCTGGAGGCATGTTATTTTCAGCATTTATTGGCTGCTGTAAGCCATTTTCAGCATGCTGTTCATGCTGTACAGCACCTTCATTTTCATTTCCAGCACCTGCATTTTCATAATCAGCAAGTCTATCTTGCTGTCCATGACCTCCCTGTGCTTCTATTTGCTGTCCATCATCATCTGGCTCAAAGATAACCGGCTGATCATCAGTTTCAGCCTGTGGTACAGCACCATGAGGCTCATCATTTGAAGTAATAGGTGGCTGCAAATTCTGAAATTTGACATTTTTCATGTCTTCATCAGAGGCTAAAGTACCTTTCAGCAACTTTGCCTCATTAAACACAACATTACGGCTGCGAACAATTTTCTTGGACTGAGGTAGCCACACTCTATAGCCAAATTCACCCTCATCACCATAGCCCATGAAAATGCCTTTGGTGGATTTCGGGTCAAGTTTATTCCTCAGTTCATTTCTAACATGCACAAAAGCATCACAGCCAAATATTCGTAAATGGTCATATGAGGCCGGTTTGCCAGACCAAACCTCCTCAGGAATGCCATTATTTAGGGACTTGTTTGGAGAGCGGTTGCAAATGTGAACCGCAGTTTTAAGTAGCCAAATTCACCCTCATCACCATAGCCCATGAAAATGCCTTTGGTGGATTTCGGGTCAAGTTTATTCCTCAGTTCATTTCTAACATGCACAAAAGCATCACAGCCAAATATTCGTAAATGGTCATATGAGGCCGGTTTGCTATACCAAACCTCCTCAGGAATACCATTATTTAGGGACCTGTTTGGAGAGCGGTTGCAAATGTGAACCGCGGTTTTAAGTGCCTCTCCCCAAAATTCATGAGGGAGATTAGCAGTGGACAGCATGCACCGCACTCTCTCACATAGAGTCCTATTGTATCTTTCAGCCACACCATTTGAAGAAGGGTTGTAAGGGGCTGTAAGCTTCCTCTTGATCCCATGCAAGTCACAAAAGGACTTAAATTCATTAGACGTGAACTCACCCCCATTATCAGTTCTCAAGCATTTCAACTTTCTACCTGTCTGAGTGGTCACGAATGCATGAAATGTTTTAAAAACAGCAAACACTTCACTTTCTTTTTCAACAAATAAACCCAAATCTTCCTGGAACAATCATCAATAAAAGAGACAAAGTATGCAGCACCACCCAACGATTTCAAAGGCATGCTACATACATCAGAATGCACTAAGTCCAATACATTTGACTTATGGGAGACACCAGAGCAAAATGAATTTTTCATTTGCTTTCCAAATTGACAGTCATTACAAAAATCAAGTTTAGAGTCTTTTTCATCAACCCTCTTCAAAGAGGTAAGGACATCAAGACCTTTCTAGCTCATATGGCCTAATCTCTTATGCCATAACTTCAAATGACAGCCAATTTCAGCAACTGCAAGAAACTTGCCATTCAAAGCTTTACAGTGCAGACAATACAGAGTGCCCTTCTTGGTTCCTTTAGCAATCAGCATGGAACCCCTTTTTAATTTCCACAAATCACCACCAAATAGTGTGGTGTAACCATGCAAGTCAAGCTGTCCAACAGATAGTAAACTCTTCTTGATGCCAGGCACATATCTGACATCTTTCAACACAAGTTATTGCCCATTATCCAAAGACAAGTGTATGGTGCCAATCCCATCAATGCTGCAAGCATGATTATTTGCAAGGTAAACCTTGCTATAACAGCCTGCATCAAAAGTAGCAAAACACTCCAAGCATAGAGTCACATGGAAAGAGACACCTGAGTCTACAATCCAAGTCTGAGTGACACAATCATCAACTGGCAAAAGTGCATCAATCACATCAGCCTTGGTGATCTGCATATCCTGCATGTGACATACAAGGGCATCATAATCCACTGCACATAATACATCAGCCTCTGCATCTGAGAGCTCCTCTATGACAACACTGGAGGCCACATTGGCCTTTTCCTTGCCTTTACTTGCCTTAGATGCATCTGTCTTTTCCTCTTTCTTCTTTTTGTCTCCTGCATTCTTCTTTTTCTCTTGTTCCTTCTTGTAATACGTGCAATCAGACTTCTTGTGGCCCTTCCGACCACATGGATAGCATGTAATATCACTCTTCTTTTCCTTTGCTCTTGCTCTTGCTTCTCTGTCCAGCATTTGCATTTTTCTTTTCAGCCCTGCCTCTAACATTATAAGCTGAGTTGTTGCCTTCTCCACTAGACTTACGTCTAATTTCTTCATTCAAGATGGAACCCCTCACTCCATCATATGTGAGATTGGGGTTATTGCTGAGAGAAACAACCAAAGTCTCCCAAGAGTCAGGCAATGTCATGATAAAAAAGATCGCCCTCAACTTATCATCAAAATCCAAACTTGCATTCTTGAGCTGATTTAAAATGCCAGTAAATGCACTCAAGTGCTCAGCTGCAGGCTTGGACTCATCCAGCCGTATATTCACCAACTTGCGCATTAAATGCACCTGATTAACAGGTGTGGTGATCTCATAGGTAGTCTTCAACTTCTCCATATTGCATGACCAGTGTCTAAACCCTTAATGTCTGTCAAAATGTCATCAGTGACACCCATCTTTATATAAGGCACATCCCTTTTATTGACTTTGGCCCAATCCGCCTCAGATATTTGTGCGGGTTTATCCATTTGCAAAGCATCCTCAAAATCCTTTAAGAACAGTATGCCCTGCATACGATCTTTCCAAAGATCAAAGCCCTGACCATCAAATCGCTTGATTTCCATCAAACTTTTAATGTCAGAACTGGAAGAAGTTGCAGCCATTTTTCACAAGTACAAGTATAAAAAACACTGAACTGCAAGAGCACAAGCTAAATCAGCAAATACACTGCTGTTCTTGCATAACCAGCAATAATCCTCTGCTCTTTTGACATAAACCAGCCACTGCACAGGCAAATAATGTAGAAATTTATCAAATTTTGCACAAAATCCCAAATTTCCAGGCCCAAATGTGTGCAAATGTCACCCAAACTAGCAAAATTGCATCAATACATGAAAAGCCCCAATTTTCCTTGGTCCAATGCCAAGAAATTTTACTCGGATGAGCAAAATTCCAACAAATTTTGAAAAATCCCTAAATTAATTGAGGTCAATGCGCACATGTCTGCAATTTCTGACACAGATGTCACTGTCAAGCATAAACAGCATCAAATCTGGGAAAAGCCCAAAATTTCCAGGTTCAAATTTGACCTATTCTGAGAACTGTGCTTGCGCGCGCGAACTCCCGTCAGTGGCAAAAGGGTTGCTTGCAGTAAACCTTAGAGAAATTTAAAAAATTTATGGAAGAAAAATGTGTCGAGTCACCCCGTCATTGGCCGTTGACTGTCGCGCTGCCCGTCAGATGCCACGCAGCCTGCGTGAGCTATCGCTTGCAGTCGTTGACCTGCGCTTGATGCTACGTAGCCTGTCCAGCCTGCGCCTGATCAAAAAACGACCTGTCCTGGCTGCTCGTGACCTGTTTGACTGTCGCCTGATAAAAAAATGACCTGTCCTGCCTACCAGGTCAAAAATGACCTGTCTCTGCTTGCCAGGTCAAAAACGACCTGTCCTCTCTGCCAGGTCAAAAACGACCTGTTGCTTGTCTATGAGGCTGTCGCTTGCACAAAACGTGACCTGCAACACTGTCGCCTGACTATCTAGCATATACACGTGCTTGGAAACAGTTACGACCTGACCTGTATGAGTGACGACTTACTGATTTCTCGCGAGCGATGAGCTGGTGTTGTCTCACACGGACTTCGAGGAGCGCGAGCACCTTAACCTCAGCTCTGATACTAGTTGTTGGAGTGCGCGGGTAGCGGAAGCGTGAAGATTTGCAGCAGAGGAAGTGAACATGTGAGTGAGAGTGAGAGTAAGAGTGACGAACAGATTTGGGTGTATCAACAATGTGTTGGTACACAAAGAATAAAATGTATTTATAGTTAGGGCCCGTAAGGGTGCATTCACATGTACAACATAACAATACACGTGTAAAATACACGGAGGTGAATAAAGGACCTTTACATCCCAACAATGGAGAAGAAGGAAATTCAATGCCTGATCTTGGACAAGGCTCAGACCATGGATAGCAAGCTGAAAATGTTGTTGGGCAAGATGTATAGCCTTAAAGGCATAATAAGGCTGATGACTAGCAAAGTGAAGAGGAATTTGAAAATCAATTCAAGAATTGGATGAGGACATCAGCAAATCTCTTTGCTGAATTGGCAAAGGATCCTCAATTCACCTGATTTTTGAGAGCTCCGAAGGACTTCAAGGGCAAGAAGAAGATTCATCTTCTACACTTTTGGAATAGCAAGGTGTGCCGAAGGTAATGCCAAAGCCTTCACTTGAAGCTCCCAAAGAGACCAATGAGTATTGATTATCATGCTCTGAACAAGATTACGATAAAGGACCAGTTTTCAATCTCTCATATCGATGATGTTACGGATAGATTGCAGGGGGCAACTATATCCAGCCCTATAGATTTGAAAAGTGGGTATCATTAGATATGTAGTAGATCGGAGGATGTGCCTAAGATAGCTTTTAGGACATCTTTTGGGTTGTATGAGTTTCTTGTCATGCATTTTGGACTTACGAATGCTCTTGTCACTTTCAATTGGATGATGGATCTCATCTTCATGCCACATAGGGCATTTGTGGATGCTTTCTTTGATGATATGGTTGTCTATTCAAAGAATGAGACAGAGCATAGAAGGCATTTGGACATTGTGTTCATAGCAGTTAGAAATGTCAAAAATATTTAGGAACGAAACGTCAGAAACATGTGTCGTAAGTTTCTTTCTAGAGGGGGTAAAATAAGAAACGCGGGTTTTTTTATATAGGGATTTTTAATAGATTTGACCAAGGAAAGAGGTTCTAAACCTGTATGGAACTCTCTCTTAAACAAAAAATGAGCTTGAGTGATAATAGAGTTAATTGAGAATAATACGTTACATATGCATGATCCATTATTGACTTGTCACTTATGTCAAAGTTAGTCTTTGGAAAAGCTATACTATGGGTTACAACTCAAACATTATGATTCATACATATCATACAAAGAAAATTGAAATTAATATGTAAATCGCCTATCTACAATATGAACTGAGTCAAGTTGTGACATCATGATTTTCATTTCAAAACAAACTGACAGAATGCCAAAATCGAGAATGAATCATAATATATAATAAATAACTCATAAATGTGACTAAAGTTATATAATATTCAACTCTCAAGACAAGAATAGATACTAGATTAACAAAGTCCAATAACTAAATAAAATCACAAAAAAGTCAGTCTCTCGTCCAAAATCTTGAGCTCTCACGAGTCATTACACATCATCATCATCATCATCTTGTTTAACATCGCCGAATAGTTTCTGTCAAAAAAACCACGTTTTAGGTTCCAACTTAAAAAAAAAAAAACCTATATTTTTTACTCTGAGAAACACCGCATACTTTAACAAACGTTTCATAGGTTTCAAATTCAAAGAAACGTGTTTCTTAACTACTATGATTGTGTTCAATGAGCTGCGCAAGCATAGGTTGGTTATCAATGATAAAAAAAGTGATTTTTTTTTTTGCATGAGATCCACTTTTTGGGTCACATTGTATCGGTTGATGGAATTCATATGGACCTTACAAAGGTTGAGGTATTATGCTCATGGCCACCTTTGAAGAATGTTCATGAGATCAGTAGCTTCTTGGGTTTGTGTTCTTACTATAGGAAGTATATACATGGGTTTGTTGAAATTGCATCTTCACTGCATGCTTTGCAAAAGAAAAATGTGTCATTTAAGTGGACAACTGTCGAAATTCCAGTATTTGAAAAGTTAAAGGAAAAGATGACTTCAAAAGCTGTGCTTGTGTTACACAATCTTGTAAGGTCATTTGTGGTTTAGTATGATGCATGTGGTAACTGCATTGGGCTCTTCTTATGCAAGATGGCCGAGTTGTGACTTATGAGAGCCGAATTCTCCATAGTGTAGAGAAGAATTTGTAGGTACGAGAAAGAGCTCTTGGCTGTAATTCATGTATTGTCTACGTGGAAATACTATTTGTTGGCGGTTGATTTTACAGTGCAGATAGGCCATCAAACTTTGAGGTACTTTTTGACGCAGACAAAGTTGTCAGAGAAGCATATGAGATCGGCAAATTTTCTCTCCATGTTTCATTTTCAGATTGTATATATTGATGGTAAAAAGAATGTTGTGGCTATTGCACTCTCACATAAGCCATAAATTTTAGTTGTCAGCATGGTTCATCACATTGAATTGGATTCCATGAAAGAGTAGTATATTGCTAATTTGGACTTTGCTAATGTTTATGGTGAACTTTGCAATGGCCAAAGATATGAGCATTTTGTGCTATGAGATGGATTTTTGATGATGCATGGAGGGCTGTGTGTCACAAAGTAGTCAAGGCCTAGAGTTATCATTGAAAGTCATGTTTCTCCATATGTAGGACAAAGAGGTATTGATGCCATGGTTAAGGCAGTGGAGCATTTTTTTAATTGGCTAGCTTTGAGGTATAATATAGAACAGTTTGTCAGGACATGCATCGTATGTTGGAAGATAAAGCATGATAGCTTAGCAGAGTGCGCGAGGATCGAGATATGCGATGCTGTGGTTCGCGCATTGAGAGAGAGCGAGTGTAGAGTAGTTTATTATCATCCAATGAAGGCCAAATTATGACCCATGGGGATTTTCCAGATATACAATGATTCTTCTCCCCCATGGTAGGAAAGGGTGTGTTGGGGTAAAGGGGGTAAAGGCGCCTCCGCCGTTCCGCCCCGTGTATTACTACACTGACAGTACCCGCGACTGCACACTGCAGGTGGCGGGCGCCCGTCACGCCACTTTATTCTTTACATTCATTTTAGTGACTAGTAAATAAAGGAAGGCCCGGTCACACATTGTGACTGTTGGAGTTCCCATTTCTTGTCTCTCTCTTTCTTGCTCTTGCTCTCTCGCCATAGCTCGTGTGCAAGCTTCGATCCTTCTTATCTTTCAACTGGTATCAAAGCTTGGCTTCCTCTTGCTCGAGCTCGACTCGGTGCTTGCTTAGCTTCGCATTGACTCCCTTCTTGCATTGAATCTCCATCCCGGCAGCCATATCCGATCTCCCCGAGCTCCCGTCACTCCCCGGCTTCTCGAGCACCTTCCTGGCCTATTGAGGCACCTTCAAGGCATTGGTATTGAGGTATTTGATCATTCTTTCAGGATTTTATTTCAGTCTACAGGTTGCAAACAGCAAGGGCAGCCATGGCTTCAAACCCTTGAAGCTTATTCCCCTCATATTGTGCCTTACACCTATCAAGGCTCAAAGAGGCTTGTCATAGGCCTTTGATAGGCCCTTCTTGAGCCCTTAACTCGTTTGTACGCCTTTTGTGCCAGTGGGAGTATCTTGCATGCTTACTTGACCTTGAGCAGGGATTACATGCTATTGGAGCAGTTACATGTATTGGAGCAGTCTATGTCATTGAGCAGTTACAGATGTATTGAGACTTTGGGATTATACTCCAACAATTGGATGTTGCATTGAGTATATGTCTTGGTTCACAGGATGCTTATGAGCTGAGTCTCAGTTTTGGATCCGCTTTCTTTTGAGCAGACACCTATTTGTGTCAGGTTTTGGCAGTTGGTTCTACATTTTGCCTAGATTGTCTGGGGGTGTGCCTCGTATTGGCAGATGCTATTTGACATCTCTCGGTGTTATGCTCATGTATTTTCACTGTCATTTGGCTTTGCTTTGTCCTCTTTATGCCGGCTTTGGACCTAGCATTGTTTAGTTGACATTAGATCCAGTTTTGGGACAGTTTGCTCTCATTATTACAGTTCTGAAATTTATTACAACAAGCATTTATTGGTGGACTGAGCAGTATTTTTTATGCTGAAATATCTTGATTTGGTGTACTGCACCTAGTACTAAGTGGGCAGCATTTTTTGGCACACTTTTCTCGCCATTTGGAGCTCGTTTCAGTGGATTTTGGGCACTTTCTGCAGTAAAACAGCAAGCAGTTTTAGACTGTCTGTGTATTTCCAGCCTGCATTATGGCGTCCTCTTCGACTGATAATGCCATATTTAACATCACAAAGTTGGATGGTACCAACTACTCTTATTGGAAGAGTCAAATTTGGCAGGTCTTGGTGCAGAAATCTCAGATTAAGCCACTTCGGTTGAGCGGGGAGCAACCTGAAACTATGAACAATGAGGACTGGCTTGAACTTGATGAGCTATGCAAGTCCACGATTGTATTGTCTCTCACTGAACAGGTACATTATAATGTATTTGAGGAAGCACTGAGTGCATGGGATCTATGGAATAAGATCAAGAATCTTTATGATTAGAAAAGTCCGGCGAGTCAGATGTACTGGTTGAAGCAGCTTATGGATCTGCGCATGAAGGATAATGCGACTATGTCTGCTCACTTGAGCCAGTTCCATGCTATACTGAAGAACCTGACTTCGCAGGATATCACCTTTGGAGAGGAAGTAACTCCTCTTTTCTTGCTTGGGACTCTGAATGAGTCATGGGATGTATTCCGCACTACCCTATGTGCCTCTAGTGCTACTCTGAAATTGAATGATGTTGAGAGTGCTCTTCTGCAGGAAGAGGTTAATTGCAAAAACTTGGATGCCTCTCGTGTTTCACATGCTTTGACAGTTAGAGGTAGGAATGACAGGAATGAACGTGGGAATGGCCGTGGCCGTGACTCTTAGAAGGGTCGGTCTAAATCTCGTGGAAAGTTGCGTAGTAAGTCGCGTGGGCGCAACGCTAATGTCACTTGTCATCATTGTGGAAAAAAGGGCCATATCAGACCACAGTGTCATGAGTTGCGCAATGAGAAGCGCAAGGATAAGGGGAAAGAGAAAGTGCAGGAGAAGTCCTCTGATCGTAGTATAGTACTTGCGAAGTCCAGTGTCAAGATTGAGGAAATTAATGTCACGCAGACTGAGGATTCCGATGGTGGTGATGAGTTTATACTTGCAGCTAGTTCTTCTGATGCCTCACACTTGACTGAGACACCTAGTATGTATGCACAGTGCTGGTTATTTTATTCAGGTGCGTCCTTCCATGTGACGCCTTACCGTGAGTGGTTTCACTCTTATCGTACTGTATCTGGATCAGTCAGACTTGGAGATGATAGGTCTCTTGATATTGTGGGCTGTGGAGATATTTAGTTGCAGTTTTCCACTGGCAGTTCCTTTTTGCTTAGGGATGTACGTCATGTACCTGCGCTTATGCGCAGTCTTATGTCTGCACATAGTTAAATGATGCAGGGTTTCATGTCTGTTTTGGGGATTTTGCCTGGAAGATTACGAGAGGCAGACTTATGCTTGCTAGAGGCGCCAAGGCTGGTAGCCTCTATCGTCTTGTTGTATCTGGGTCTTCTGTAGACCATGTTTTAGCAATGGGCTCTATCCCACATGTATCACTTTGGCATGCCCGTTTGGGGCATATGTCTTTGAAGGGAATGAAAATGTTATCTGGTTTGCAGTATCTTCCGCCTTTGGACTATGCACATTTTGACTCGTGTGATCATTGTCTTTATAGTAAGCAGAATAGGTCTACGTATAAGAAATCGGGTGGGCTATGCATGAGTGAGCCCTTGGCTTTGGTGCATTCTGATGTTTGTGGGCCCATGCCGTGTATGTCTATCGGTGGCGCGAAGTACTTTGTTACCTTCATTGATGATTTTTCTAGGAAAGTGTGGGCTTATCCCATAAAGCAAAAGTCCGATGTCTTGGCAGTCTTTCAGTGTTGGCTTGCTCTTGTTGAGAACCAGACTGGGTATAGGCTGAAATGCCTTAGGATTGACAATGGGGGAGAATATGTCTCACGTGCTTTTGAGCAGTTTTGTGATGACACGGGTATTAAGCGTCAGTTGACCGCTCCTTACACCCCCGCCCAGAATGGTTTGGCTGAGCGCATGAACAGGACTATTCAGGAGCATATCCACTATGCTTAGCCATGCAGGCCTACCACAGAGCTTTTGGACTGAGGTAGTTAGTACATCAGTGCATGTCATAAACCGATCGCCTTCTAGTGGATTGGATTTCCAGGTTGCAGAGGAGGTTTGGGCTGGTAAGTCACCCTCTTATGCGCATCTTCGTGTCTTTGGATGTGAGGCATTCTGCCATGTGCCCAAGGACAAGAGGAGTAAGTTGGATTCAAAGAGCATTAAATGCATCTTTCTTGGTTATGGGGATTCAGGAGAGATGGGCTATCGCCTATGGGATCTGCAGGTGCGGAAAATAGTACGCAACCATGATGTAGTCTTCCATGAAGACAAGATGCACAGGCAGCCTGAGAAGGTGGTTGAGATCCGTAGAGTGATCTTTCAAGAGGAGCCTAGAGCTCCTACACAGCCAGTTGGACAGCCTACAGCTGCAGCAGATGCTCATGGTCAGGGTATTGGACAGGCAGCTGGGCAGGCAGCAGAGCCTGCAGTGAGACGGTCTGCTAGAGACAGACGTCCACTTGATAGATTTCAGCCCTCTATGCATTATGTTTTGGTTACAGATGCATGAGAGTTTTTTTTTAAACTTATGATGAGGCTATGCGCAGGGGTGACAGTCACTCCTGGGAGAGGGCTATGCAGTCTGAGATTGACTCCTTGCATAAAAATGAGACTTGGGATTTGGTTGCCTTGCCTAAGGGTAAGAAGGCTTTGCCATGCAAGTGGGTGTACAAGTTGAAAAGTACCCCTGGACACCCCAAGCCGGCATACAAGGCTAGATTGGTAGCAAAGGGTTTTAAGCAGGAGCATGGTGTAGACTTTGATGAGGTCTTTTCTTGTGTGGTTAAGATGACCACCTTGCCCTTGGTCTTGGCTTTGGTTGCTCAGCTTGACTTAGATCTATATCAGATGGATGTTAAGACGGCTTTCTTACATGGGGACTTGCATGATGAGATCTATATGGAGCAGCCTAAGGGCTTTGCAGAATCTGGCAGGGAGCACCTAGTGTGCAAGTTGAATAAAAGTCTTTATAGCTTGAAGTAAGCACCTAGGGAATGGTATCATAAGTTTGATGCCTTTATGCAGTCACAGGGCTACAGCAGGAGTGCTATGGTTCCGTGTCTTTATACGAAGAAAGCCCATGATGGTTCATTGCTTATTTTGGTACTCTATGTGGATGATATGCTGATAGCAAGGAAAGCTCATGATGAGCTAGATGCTCTTAAATCTCAGTTGAAGAAGAGCTTTGAGATGAAGGATTTGGGACATGCCTCTCGCATACTTGGTATGCGCATTAGATGCGACAGGCATCAGGGACTCCTCTACTTGTCACAGAGGGAGTATATTCATAAAGTCCTTGAGCGCTTCCACATGCAGGACATAAAGCCTATTGGCTGTCCATTGCTTTCTTATGTGAAGGTATCACAGACCGATTGTCCGCAGACAGATGAGTAGAGGGCCGAGATGGCCCAGATCCCTTATGCTTCAGCCGTGGGCAGTTTGATGTATGCCATGATAGCCACTCGTCGAGATATTGCCTTTGCAGTTGGTGTTGTGGCACGCTATATGGCTACACCTGGCAGGAAACATTGGGATGCTGTGAAGGGTATCATGAGGTACCTGAAGGGCACAACAGATATGTATATTTGCTATGGTAGCCAGGATACAGGGGTCGTGGGGTACACTGACTCCGATTATGCAGGACATGCAGATAGTAGGAAGTCCACTTCTGGCTATGTATTCACCTATGCTGGAGGTGCTGTCTCTTGGATGTCCAGGGTTCAGAAGTGTACGGCTTTGTCTACCATTGAGGCCGAGTATGTTGCAGCCACTGAGGCTTGCAAGGAGGCCATATGGCTAGGCCGTCTAGTTGCTAGCCTTGGGATTGATGCTATACCTATACTGCATTCGGATTCTATGAGTGCCATTTAGTTGGCTAAGAATCCGGTCTTCCATGCAAAGACGAAACACATTGAGGTGAGGTATCACTTCATACGTGGTGTCGTGGAGGACAAGTCTGTTGACCTTGTCAAGATCTCCACTGACGAGAATCCTGCAAATTTGCTCACGAAAAGCCTCACTACTGAGCGCTTTGCCTTCCTCGGGAGATTGATGGGCGTTGGATGAGATGTTGCCTTTTCTCATCCCTTGTACCTATGTACAGTTGTACTGTCTTTTTCTTTTCTTTTCTCTCTCACTGGGGTAGATTCGCCTTTAAGTGGGAGGTTGTTGGGATAAAGGCGCCTCCGCCATGCCGCCCTGTGTGTTACTACACTGACAGTACCCGCCACTGCACACTGCAGGTGGCGGGCGCCCGTCACGTCACTTTATTCTTTACATTCATTTTAGTGACTAGTAAATAAAGGAAGGCCCGGTCACACATTGTGACTGTTGGAGTTCCCATTTCTTGTCTCTCTCTTTCTTGCTCTTGCTCTCCCGCCATAGCTCGTGTGCAAGCTTCGATCCTTCTCACCTTTCAGGTTGGCTATGGTGAAAGAACGATCTATGTAGCGCGGTTCTTGCGAAACCGTAACATGCGGGTGATGACACAGAGAGAGAGAGAGAGAGAGAGAGAGAGAGAGAGAGAGAGAGAGAGAGAGAGAGATGATGGATGATAGCGAGACCTGTCCTTGAGTTGCCTACGAAAGCCCTATGTGTGAGTCGCCAGTGGTTGTCGTCACTCCCTGCCTGCGGACGCGCACCTGTAACAAGCGGACGCCTACATGAGCATGGATGAGACTTGTTGCGGACAGCCATGAATACTTGCAAAGCGCCGCCCCTTGCGCCCCCCCCCCCCCCCCTTTTTGTCCTCTTTGCCTCTTGCCATCTCGTTTTCTGCCTTGCTCGTCCGTCCTTTGCCTTGCTGGCGATTCTCCTTGGCGAGACTTGTTTCTTGTCATCTGCCTTGCTCGTGACCATCATCCTGGCCTTGCTCTAACATTCCCTGGTGCCTTGCTCTGCGTCGGACTGTGTGGGTCTAATAACCTACTCTAATCCCGGGTAAGATAGACTGAGAGTGTGAGAGATTTTAAAGGTCTGTACAAACAGAACAACAGAGGATAAATTGGTGCTGAGGTTCTGAGGTTCAACGGCATACAAAAGGAGACGGATTAAATTCTGTTCTGAGACAGGGTTGGAATTATGTGTGTAATAGGCATAAACTTGAGAAATGGTGAATTTGCAGGAATCTAAAAGTATTGATATGGCCTTTCTAGACCAACGTATTGGAAATGGGGACGATAAAGACTTGGCGGAATCAGATGGTGATTCGTCAGTTGGAGATTCTGGGCAGTTAATGGAAGGGGATGAGATGGGTAAATGTTGCAAGATGTTGGTCGAAGAACCGGACTTGTGCGCCCTGAATTTGCCCTCGCAAAATGTTCATGGTTCATGTTCTCAGATCTAATGAGTCTTTTCTGTTTATGCTGGCCATTGCCAATCATCTGGTGTGAGAATATGCTCAAGCTAATGAGGGTAAAGCGACTTCTTTGCCAGAAGGGGAACATGTGGTCGCAGTTATGGGTGCAGATTTGGTTCTCCAACAGATTGCTGCCTTCCATGAGAAAGCAGCCATCTTTTACTTTACTGGAAGGACTCCATTGATCACTAGAATCTGTGCTTGGTTGCAATTTATGCTTGCCAATGTGGAGATGAGCCAGGATGATGCTCTAGGGCCTGGGCAAGCTCCCTTGGTGGAAGAGATTTATGATGGGACGGGGGGTTTTTTTGAGGTCCTCTTCCACTCCCCAGAAGTGTGTGCTCATATTATGCAACGTATCCCGTCGTTCATGGATGGTCAGCTAGTTCATATGGTTCCATGGAGGCCTATGGCGGAGTTTCAGGAGATACTTAGGCAGGCATGTCCAATTCGAGTCGAGCTGGTGGATTTTCCTGCACATCTTTGGCGACTTCTTCCCTTGGTTTTGAGATCTCTTGGTGAGGTGTTGGTGGATTCTCGGTTGGCCTCTTGTAATAGGAATAAGGCCTGTATTCTTTGGGATACAGGGAAACCTCACTCGACCAAAGTTCGTTTTGAGGTTCCGGGATTGCAAACTTTGGTTTATGAGCTGAAATGGGGGCACATTTGTTGGACATTGTTTCTCAGATGTGGACAATTGGGACATTTCCTTTCAGAATGTGATAGAAGCTAGGAGGTAATGCAACAGTCTATGGATCCTGATTTGGATATGCATGACCATCTTCCCCAGCGGATGGTTCAGCAGCCTGAAGTTGCTCCTGTACTGATTGTCCAGCAGGGACAAGTAGATGGAAAGAAGGCTGCTTCTCAAGCGAATACTCAGCGTGCATCGCTTTCGGTGGGTCAAAACTTGGTTCCTCAAGATAATTCTTGGTTCATCGTAATGCTAGAACGGAGCCTTGGTCAACTCTTATTCGCCCAGCTTCGTAGACTATCACTCAGACTTTTCAATGCCGAGGTAGGGGGTTCTACATGAAACCTCAACTTGCAGTTGGTGTGAATGAAAAAAGGGTTTCTAATACTACTCTGCACTTTGATTCACGAGGGAGGTTGGTGCCTCCTTTGGAAGTTTTCCGTGCCCAGCAATAATAGCTTCCTTCTCGTACTTCCATTGCAAGTTTACAAAGGGCAAATCTGGTAGATGTGATTCGAAGTGAGATGGAAAGATTTCAGACAGCCAAAGTAGCTGATGTTAAAGGGAAAGGGAAAGTGGGGGTTCAGTAGTTTCCTTTTGTTTGATCCATCATGAGAATTACTTTATGGAATGTGAAAGGTATTTCTTCGGGGAGTAAGCAGTATCAGTTATGGAATGTGGTGTTAGCCAGTAATTGGGATGTTTTTTGTGTTGTGGAGCATAAACAACATGCTTTGGCAGATCATCTTATGTATATAAGGATTATTCTATTTTTTTTAGTGGTCATGTTCCACATAAATATGGAGTAATGTTGGCCATCAGATCTTCATTGCAACCATCTTTGATTTCTCAGGACCATCGAGGTAGGTTTATGATTCTGGAAATCCTATATGAGGGAGAGGTTATATGGATAGTAGGGGTGTATGCTCCCTCTACCGCTCGTGAATGTCATCAGCTTTGGGATGACTTGCATTGCTTTGCCATGGCTCGTCCAGGCTTTGTAATGGGGGATTTTAATGTCTGTACATCTCTTAATCAGATGATTTCGTAGCACTCTGTTATGGATGGTCTTGAGTGGCGTCCTTGGAATGCTCTAGCAGCTGTGTCTTTGAAACAAGACATATGGTCTTGGATGCATCCCTCTCAGTCAGAGTGTACTTATTCTCTTCAGCATCCAAACACATGGGCCAAACTGGATAGGATCTATATTTGTCAAAGTGATTCTTTTCTCCCTGCAGTCATTGATATGTGGATAGAGCGACATCATGTTTTGTCTGATCACTATCCTTTGATCTTGGAAATGACACACTGTCCTGTTCATGCTTATAAGGCTCTCTTGGCTCGTTTGCCTCTTCGTTTCAATCAATCCTCTCTCCTGCAAAATCAGTTTCTGGAATGTATTCAATAGGTAATTGATTCCTTTTGATCAAGGGTCCTATTAGAGGGGATGGAGGCATGGGTTGTTTTTAGAGATAATGTGTGTATGTTATCCCGACATTATGGGATTCAGCATGCTTTCCTTTTACGCGTTGAATTGTTGCATGCGCAATCTTTGTTGGCCCATTCGTTACCTCTGTGTTAGTCGGGAGACACCGCAGATGATTTGCTTACATGCATTGAATGGTTGAAAGGCCGAGTTCAATCTTTACAGGAAGAGGAGTATGCTAAATACAAATTGCTGTCCAAAGCGGAAGCCTTGCACGACAATAATTGTCATTCTCATCAATTCATCACCCGATTACATCAGAAATATGCCCAGGAAAATATTGTGCGTTTAAAAAATGCGCAAGGTGATAGATCTTGCATCCATCATTTAGATGCGTGTAGATTTTTATAAATCCTTGTTGGGCCCTCAAGAGATTCGTTCGGATGATGTAGACTCAACTCGCAGGTACACTTGTGATCTGGTTAGTAATCAAGTCCAGCCAAAATGGATAGCCTTAATGGAGGCTGATATTTCGGAGGATGAAGTGGAGAGGAGGTGGTGTCCCATTTGCCTAAAAGGAAAAGCTTTGGTTGGGATGGGCTTCCTAATGAGTTGTTTTCAGCCAATGTTGAATAGCTTAAGGATCCGTTGGCTTTCCTGTGTCAGTAGGTTTGGAATTCCGGTGTCATGCCGTTAGATTGGAAGATTGCAGTCAATGGTTATTGCCTAAGGTGCCCTCTCCTACCTCTTTGAAACAATGGAGACCCATTTTTGTCATGGGCTCTTTATTCAAATTCTTCTCTAAAATCATTGCCAACAGATTGCAGAAGGTATTGCCGCATTTGGTTCATCCACGTCAATATGGTTTCATTAAGGGTCGGAATATAATGCACACATTCTGAGTGTTCAACTGGGGATTGACATTGTAAATTTTGGCGCTCGGATTTTCGAAAGGAGGAGAATTCCATGTCGGGAGAAGTGCTGCCTTCCTCTAGATTGTTGGATTAATAAAATATTTATATAACTAAATAAGGAAAGCAATTGCAAAAAGTATCACCACTTAGTAACAGAAGTCATCGATTGTTGGTTTCATGGATGTAAACTATGCTGGCCATTCTGACTGCAGGAAGTCTACTTCAAGATATGTATTCATGTTCACAAGGGGAGCAATCTCTTGGATATCCTGACTACAGAAGTATATTGTATTGTCTACTACAGAGGAAGAGTATGTGGCTTCCACTAAGGCATGCAGGGAGGCTTTATGGCTTTCACGTATGGTGAGAGAGCTTCACATTACAGAGGTTCCTATCCTCCATTGTGATAGTCAGAGTGCTATCATGCTAGCACAGAATCCTATCTTTCATAAACATAAAACACATAAAAATTCTAAAAAGATTCATTTAAAAAGCCAAAAAAATTGCAAGTTTTTTTTTTTTGGAAAATTTACCAATATTACTGAAATTATTTGAAATATTTTTAAAGTGGAAATTCAAACAAATAAATTGCAGAAAATTTTAAAATAAATTGCAGAAATTCAAACAAATAAATTGCAGAAAATTCAAACAAATAAATTGCAGAAATTTTGGGGCTTTTCACATTGGTGATGTATTTTGAGTCGATTTGAGACTGGACAATGAAATTTGCAGCAGATTCAGTGTTGAGTGGGAGTCTTTTGAGTTTTGGATGCTTCAAATGTTGAAAAAGGGCAGCTTCTCTTGGTATATATATTGCTGAATACTCACTACGTAGTGAAACAGTGGTAAATACAGCATTTAAATCATTGCATTTGGA
The DNA here is from genome assembly GCF_053477565.2 of Lygodium microphyllum. Classification (NCBI taxonomy): domain Eukaryota; kingdom Viridiplantae; phylum Streptophyta; class Polypodiopsida; order Schizaeales; family Lygodiaceae; genus Lygodium; species Lygodium microphyllum. The sequence continues at coordinate 80,988,530 of NC_141139.1, forward strand.
AATTTTGGTGATGTATTACTGAAGTGGGAGCTGTCTTTAATGCAAATATATAAGTTTTGATTTATGTATATGCTGTAATCAATACTTGAGACTGAAATTGCAGCTAAACATCTGCTTCTTGGACACCTTGGAAGTACAAGAGTGTGTACTTGCTGTTACAATTCAGTAACCTTGCTATTGGTTGAGAGCATTTAACCCTTTGTTGCAGTTGTGTATTGCTAAAGATGGCTGGCAGTGCATCTATATCTGACACAAAGAATCTCTTTGAGATTTGTAAATTCGATGGCAATGGTTTTGATCTTTGGAAAAATCGTATGGAGGGTATACTCTTTCTAAAGGATTGTGATGATGCTTTAGCATAACATAAGCTTGTTGCTTTGTCAGATGAGGATTGGGCTAAAATGAATAAAAAGGCCATTACTTACATTAAAATGGCCGTCACGATGATATATTGGTTGATATAAAGGGACTTGATACTGCCTATGTAGTTTGGGAGAAACTCAAGGCTACTTATGAGAATACAACTCCTATCAATCAGGTATATCTCATGCGGAAGTTGGTTAACTTGAAGCTTGATGAGTCCAAGCCTGCCTCGGAGCATTTGAATGCTTTCACTAGTATTTTGAGTCAGTTACAGGATGCAGGTTTGCCAGCTTTTGATCCTAAATTAAGGCCTATCTTCTTGCTCATGACATTGCCCGATTTATGGAAAGCATTGGCTGTATCATTGAGCAATAATCCGAACTTGACATTTGATGGTGTGTGTGGTTCTATTCTAAATGAAGAGATTAGATGCAAGGCAAGTGGGGAAAACAGTGGATCAGCCTACAATGTAAGAGGAAGAACTGAAAAAAGATATAATGTTGCAAATAAAAATAAAAATCGCAGCAAAAGCAAGGAAAAACATCAAGATGTAACTTGTTATCAATGTGGGTGCAAAGGGCATAAACAGTCCGATTGTAGGTACTTTATAAAAGAACAAGAATGCAAGAAGCATGCTAATGCAGAAGGCAAAAAGAATGACAAGGATGGCAGCTCTACCCCTAAAGAGATAGAAAAAACAAATGTGGTATCTAGTGTTGTTCTTGAGGAAATAGAAGAGGATAAAGATGCTAATTTGATGGTTGCATTTTAGGATCCACTTGCTATGATAGTGGAGGACATGTATATCACTAAAACAGATGTGATAGATGCTTTGTTGTCTACTCATGATGGTTTATCACAATCGTGGATTGTTGACAGCGGTGCTTCTTTTCATGTAACTCCATCTTTGGAGTGTTTTTCTACTCATGCAAAAGGTAATCTTGGAAAAGTCTACCTTGGCAACAATCATGTATGTGATATTGAAGGAATGGGCACCATACACGTGACTCTAGAAAATGGTAAGGAATTGATTTTTCATGATGTTAGGTATGTACTTGGCATCAAGAAGAGCTTGCTTTCTGTCAGGTAGCTAGACAACAAAGGTTATTTCACTACTTTTGGTGGTGGTATGTGGAAAGTATAGAGAGGATCTATGCTAGTCACTAGAGGTGGTAAAAAGGGGACGCTATATTATCTCTATTACAAGGCACTTCCTGGAAAGTTTGTTGTAGTTGCTGAAGTACACTCACACATGGAGTTATGGCATAAGCATCTTGGACATATGAGCCAAAAGGGTTTGTAGGCACTCTCTTCACTTGGAAGAGTTGATGTGAAAAACCCAAAGCTTGACTTTTGTGATGATTGTGTTCTTGGTAAACATGTAAAGAGTCCATACTCTCATGGAGCCTCTAGGAAGGCATGCATCTTGGATTTAGTCCATTTTGATGTTTGCACCATGCCAAGAAAAACTCATATGTGGTAATTAATGAGTCAAAGCTGTGAAAAATGTCACATCTAATGACTTAGACAAAACGAAAGTTAGATTTTAGCATGATTAGTTACTTGAGCAGTCATCAGCTGCTGAAAATTCACCTCCTTTTGATACTGATTATGACAATTAGCGTATCATTATTGAGCCACATGAAAATGGGCAGCAAGGGGATGTTGAACATTAGCTTGAGCACCAAAATGAGCATGCTGAAAATGAATTACAGCAGCCTGAAATTGTATTACAGCAACTTGAACATGCAGTTCAGCAGCCAAACAATGAGGTCATTGACATTCCCTTAGATGTGGATCCATTATCTGATAGCACAGATCATTGGGTAAGAAGGTCTACACGGGTCAAAAGACCTATACAAAGATTTGTTCTTTCGTTGGACTTCATTTTGCTCACAGATGAAGGTGAGTCTCTTACGTATAAAGAGGCCTTATCATGTGAATTAAAGAAATGTATCCGAATGATACTTGGGATTTGGTTACATTGCCCAAGGATAGGAAAGCCATTCCTAACAAATGGGGCTATAAAATCAATTGTGTGGATGGCAAATCCAAATACAAAGCCAGACTTGTGGCTAAGGGCTATAGACAAAAGGAGGATATTGATTTTCAGGAAGTATTTTCTCCTGTTGTCAAACCGACCACTCTTCGAGTGTTAATTTGCCATTGTAGCATCTATGGATCTTGAACTTGATCAAATGGATGTTAGAACTGTATTTCTGCATGGTGATCTGGAAGAAGAGCTGTACATGAAACAGCCTGAAGGCTTTGTTACACATGGAAAGGAGCATTTGGTATGTAAGCTTAAGAGAAGCTTGTATGGTTTGAAACACGCTCCTAGATAATGGTATAAAAAGTTTGATGCCTTCATACTCTCACATGGATTTAAAAGTAGTGCAGACCACTGCTTATATATTAAGAAGGCTGATGATGGAAGCCTTATTATACTTACTGCTTTATGTGGATGATATGCTTATTGCTGGTAAGCATAAAAGCTAGATTAATGCATTGAAAAGACAGCTGAATTCAACCTTTTCCATGAAGGATTTGGGTATAGTTGAACATATTTTGGACATGCGTTTAACACGAGATAGAGAGCAACAACTCTTATTTCTCTCCCAAGAAAAGTACATCGGCAAAGTACTTGTTTGTTTCTCTATGGCTGATACTAAGCCTCTTGGTGTACCTTTTCCACCTTATCTTAAGCTTAGCAAAGAAGATTGCCCAGAAGATGATAAGGCAGCGAGTACTATGAAGGGTGTTCCTTATGCTTCAGCTTGTGGTTCACTCATGTATGCTATGGTTGCCACTAGACCTGACATTGCTAATGCAGTGGGAGTAGTAAGTAGGTTCATGTCAAATCTTAGCAAAGCACATTGGGAAGCAGTGAAATGTATCTTACGGTATCTTAAGGACACACAAAGAAAATGTATTTTCTATGGCAGGGGTACGTTAGATCTGCAGGGGTATTGTGATGCAGACATGGCAGGTGACTTGGATACTCGCAAGTCTACTAGTGGGTACATCTTTACCTTGATTGGTGGGGCGGTTTCTTGGTGCTCTGGATTGCAAAAAATAGCAACAATCTCTACCACTGAGGCTGAATATATTTCAGCCATTGAAGCTTCAAAAGAAGCAGTTTGGCTTGGTCATTTGGTCGAGGATTTTGGGCTGCCCACCAAAACACCTGTACTTAGATGTGATAGCTAGAGCACTGTATGTTTGGCTAAGAATACCATGTTTCATGCATGTACCAAACATATTGATGTTCGGTATCATTTTATTAGACAGGTTTTGGATGATGGTCTAGTCACCCTGACTAAGATCAAATCATAGGATAACCTTGCAGATGTTCTCACTAAAAGTCTTGCAAAGGCTCAACATGAGCATTGCATTAGACTTGTGGGAGTTGGTTAAAGGTTCACTTCGGGCCTTTAAGTGGAAGGTTGTTGGGTGTAAAGGCCCTTTACGCTCTCCCGTTTATATAGTACTTCATACACATAAACTCACCCTAGCGGGTGTAAGTGTACCATACCCTAAGTATGAAAACATTCTTTCATTCTTTGTGTGTACCACACTGATACAAACCTATCCGTCGACTCACTCTCCTTCTCACTGTTCAACATTGTTTAGTTGTGGATCATTGAGCACCTTGATTAATGTGCTTGCTCTCTGCGCTCTCTCTCTCTATCTGCTTCTGCTTCAACTCTATACATCAAGCTACCAATAGCTAAAGCATAAGGAATCTTGGCCATCTCAACCTTTCCATCATCGGATGTAGGGCTATCATTTGCACTAAGTTTTACATATGGAGGCAACGGTACACCAATGGCTTCCCTCCCTCCTAATATTGAAACATTGCAAAACCTTAGTAACATACTCCTATTGTGACAGATAGAGAATACCCTATGATCTGTCCGTGAGTACATGCATGCTAAGAATATGATTGGCCTCACCAAGATCCTTTATATCAAAGCTATTGTGTAGGCTTTGTTTCAAGAAGTCCAAAGCATGAACATCCCTACTTGCAATCAAAATGTCATCCACATATAAAACTAAGAGAATAAGACTGTCATCCGTTGCCTTCTTGGTGTATAAGTAATGATCAACTTGAGATCTATGGAATCCCTGAGATTGCATAAATGTATCAAATTTATGATACCATTCTCGTGGTCCCTGTTTCAGCCCATACAAACTCTTGTTGAGTTTACATACCATGTGTTTTTTTTCTTTGCAACAAAACCCTCAGGCTGTTGTATATAGATCTCCTCATGCAGACCACTATGTAAGAAATCTGTTTTTACATCCATCTCTATGAGTTCTGTATCTTCAGATGCAACCAAGGCCAAAATGGTTTGTAAAGTAGTCGTTTTGACTACATGAGAAAATTGAAAATCAATTCTATGTTCCTGCTTGCACCCTTTAGCAATTAGTCGTGCTTTGTACCTTGGCAAACAACCAGAAGTGACTTTCATTTTGTAAACCCATTTGCATGGTAGCAATTTCTGCCCTTTAGGAAAATTTACCAAATCCCAAGTACCATCTTTCATGAGAGATTCCATCTCTGACAGTATAGCTTGATGCCATTTCTTGTTGTCTTTTCTATCCATTGCTTTCTCGAAGCATGACGGCTCACCATGATTTGTTAGTACAGCTGGTTCTGGTTGTTCCAAAGGCCTCTATTCTTGCTGGAATTGTGATACATCATGGGCAATATCTTGATGATCATTTTTAGCATCATTCCCTGCATTTCCAAGGCTATTTACAACAGGTATTTGTTGCTATCTAGCAGGCATTCTTTGCTGTCCTATCGATACATCTTCTCGAACTACAATCCTTTTGACTTCCTTGGTCTTTTCAGGTTGTTTATGCATGCGATCTTCTTGGAAGATAACATCATTGTTGCATACAATTTTCCTTTTTTCAAGATTCCATAACCTATAACCCATTTCACCGTCATCACCATATCCTAGGAAAATACATTTGCTGGACTTTGGCTCAAGTTTATTGCGTTTTTCCTTGCGAATGTGTACAAATGCCTTGTTGCCAAACACTCTCCAGTGAGTATAGGAAGGTGGCTTGCTCGACCATGCTTCTTGTAGGACCTCCTGCCCCCTCAACCCACCTCAAAAGACGTGTTTGGTGACTGATTAATCAAGTGTACAATTGCCATAACAACCTTTGCCCAAAATCCATGAGGTAAAGCAACATGTGATAGCATTGTACGTACCCTGTCTTGAATGGTCCTGTTCATACATTGTGCAACACCATTTTGGGGTGGATTGTGAGGGGGGGTGAACTCCTTTTTAATCCCTTTGCTATCACAAAAGTCTTGAAAGGCTTTGGACACATATTCCCCACCATTGTCAGAACGAAGACACTTTAATATCTTGCTGGTCTGATTTTCAGCAAGTACCAGTAATTTTTTAAATTTATCCAAGGCGTTGTCTTTACAACGGATTGGATAAACCCATACTTTGCATGTGGCATCATCAACAAAAGTAATGAAATGCTTCTTTCCCCTTAGAGATAACCCTGGTATCTAATATACGTTTGAATGTACCAACTCTTAAGGGTGAAGACTTTAGAGAGAGAGATTTTTTATGTGACATTTGAGCATGCTTACCATAAATACAACATAGATACAATGATCACATTGTTCAAAATCAGCATAGTCTCCTATGACCATGAAGGTATTAGGATTTCATTTCACACTTTGTGCATTTTTTTTTGGGGGGGTCGGCGGGAGGTGGGGGTTGTGAGAATTATGTTCGGGCTAATAGTGCTTGAATCAAGTGTTAAGAAAACTTTTTGAGTGTGTTCTTTGATCCCAGGACAAGAGCTTTAATGTATCTGTTGATTTTATGCACTTTACTGCAGAGAACAGCTAGTTTAATTCAACATTTTGACCCTACTCATGATTAAGCGGCAGCATGCATGTCAAAATACGGTGCATGAAGGTGAAAGGCTTGATCCAGAATCACATCTTGTTGCTATTATACTCCCAAATTATTTAGGGACAACTTCAATGTGGGGTCTCCTGGAGTCAGAAACCGAGCTTTTCTTGGTTGGCAACATCAATTCATCCCACACAAGAAGTAAGTTTTGACATTTAGATCCCAATGGGTCACTAAATCATGTATGTTATCTGGGTATGATTTCATAGTAAGCATATGTGTAGGGGGCTGTCAGTTCGTGAAAGTTGTCTCATTGTCATTTCTTGTCTGTCCTTTCATATTGGCAGGTAACACTGGATTTTCGACTCTCTGAAGCTATGCAGTTTATCCTTAATGAACCTGTATCTGTATATGCCTGTACATTATACCTTCTGGTAACACGAGCACAAGCCATTAGCTGTGCAGTAGTCAGTAACCATGTCATGCTAACTTGTATCCTTTGCGAGTGCAAGGCATCAGCAATTTGGTTGGGTGATTTCAAATGAGGCTCAGTTACTGTGAAGGGACTTCCTTGAAAAAAACTCTATTTTAATGTTGTCTGCTGTAGATAGTCTAGGAGATGACAAGACATCTCTCTGGGCTCTTATTGAAGAGATGAACCATATGTGTAGGTTTAAGGCCATGAGGTACTTTTGTTATTCTGCCTTGGTCTCAAAAATCTTAGGTGCTAACGGCAGGTGTACGTGTCCTTTTGTTATTCACATTATTGGGTGAAGCATAATCTGAACTGTGTATTTTCATTGATGTGAGCATTCATAAATCACTGGACTTGAATGTGTTCAACTATCAAGTTTCTGCAAACTAATTCAGGTCTGGTGATAAACAAGTTTTACCACATATATTGTAGATGTTGGGCAAGTGAGCTATTCATGTGAGCATGCATAAATCACTCAAGTTGAATGTGTTCAACTATCAAACTTTGCAAACAAATTCAGGTCTGGTGATAAACAGATTTTACCACATATATTGTAGATGTTGGTGGGCAAGTGAGCTATTTATCTATGTTGAAAACTACTTTTGTTTTGGGTGTTTTTGGGTTGGTCCGGTTTCCAAATATTTTGGTTGTCTTCACTGCCCATGTTTATTTATTCAAAAGCTTGCACATTCAAGGAATCCTTAGTGGTTCTACTTGATAGAGGAGTTAAAAAAAGTGAAGTTCAATTTCATACTTGTAATCAAGATAACTTATTTAAAATTTGTATATTTGGCATAATGTTGTAATGAGGATTTGTGAATTCTACACCTTATTCTTATCAAAACAATTTTGAATGTCAATGGTTGATCCAAATGATCTACATTTGTACATCTATTATCCTTCTTGGAAGCATTGTGGTTTTAAAGGGTCTCATTCTCAAGATTTTCTTGGAGATTCTGTAAATCCTTAAGGGCTTAGTTTCTTCCCTACAACATTTAATCTTGGATGGCTTGAGCATTGGGTTAATAAATCTATGCATGATTGCAGGTTTTCAATTGTTGTGGAGAGGTTGAGCTTGTAAAAGCTAAGATTTTTACTCTCAAATCTTTGTTCCACATTAGAAGTTTCTTCTCTATTTAGGCAAGTGAGAATTTTTGCTATTGAGCTAGACATGATAGTTATATCGCTAAGGAAGGATTGTTTTGTGTGTAGATGCCTTACTACTATTAGTGTGGTCCTTTCTAGTGATGCCTAATAGCATGTGGGAGGTAAATACAATTCTTTATTCAGGTCTTTAGTCATAGTACAGTGGGGATACATGTGGAGACATTGATTGAACCAAGTAGATTGAGAAGAGCTATAATTGTTGTAAGCACAATCTTCTTTAGTCTGAGAGTTGTGGATTTAAATGTTGTTATCGTGAATAATATTAAGCTTCCTTATGATTTGCAATCTATGAGACATTCAAATCAATTATGTGAAGTTGGAATCATCAGTGAAGCCTTTGATTGTTGCAACATGCTTTTAATGCTTAATGCCATAAGTGGAAAGTTCTTGATCAACTCATTTGTGGAGCCCATTGCCTAGTGTATGCAATAAGTCTCTAAACATTGAACTAATAATGCTTTAAATTCAATGCCCAAAGAGATAGGATACAAGACAAATCTTATTCAACACATCCCATTAAATCTCTAAACATTGAACTAACAATGCTTTAGATTCAATGCCCAAAGAATAGGATTGTAAGTGCTACAAGACAAATCTTATTCGACACATCCCATTACATCTTAGTCTATCAAAGGCCTCTAGTCAGGATAGTATAGCTAGTAGATGTACTCAAATCTAGATTGATTGCATTGTTATTGCAAAGATCGATGCTTCATTTGACGGATGGAACTAGATGCATAATATGTGGTGCATGCATGTTATTATTTTTGGATGTAGAGACTCTTAGACTAACGTAGAAGTTTTGTCTTGTCTTGTAAGGTGTACGATAAGTAATGGTGACATCATTGTTTGACATGTCCTAGAGATGTTTCAAAGAATCTTTACTTGAACTTGATGATAGAGTTGTGGTTCAATTTGTTCCTACAATCTTGAATTGTTATTAATATGAGAGGGATTGCCCTTGACTTGTAGAGTTAGGGTTGCTCTCCTTATTTGTGGTTGATAATGAGTCGTTAGGACGAGGTGTTTCTTGTCAACAATGTCAATGTGTTTCCACCATAGAAGTCTTGGTTCTCATGAAAATGCATAGAAATTTAGTCTTGGTGGCTTTTGATTGTAATTGTCTATGCCATTTTTAAAAGTAGAGATCAAATATTCTTTTCTTTGCTTTAGAATGTATGATGGAAGGATTTGGTTTGCTAGCAATGCCCAACTATTGGTTCCAAGTTGAGAGAGAAAAAAAATTTCAAACTACATTGTCACTTTAAGATAATTCATAGTTGCTTCAAGTCTTTTGTAGGTTGAGTGCAATTCTCAATGCTTCAAATAATAGGACAAGCTACCCTTAATTAGAACAAAGACTCATTGAATATATCCCAAGTATACTTGAAAGTAGTGTAGAAAGAACAATGAGGTTTCTTAAGGTGAGTAGAACTCTCTTCAATTAAGTAAGACCAAATCAACCTATGATAATGAAAAGTGAAAATCCTATCTAATGTGCACACATCCTCATGGTGTTAAGAAAGTGAAAAGTGAAAATCCTATCTAGTGTGCAATGTGTGCGTGCTTCATCATTTAGGTGCGTCTCTTGGGTACAAGAGTTGGTGTGGTGGGATAAGTGCATCTCATGTCATTGTTGAATCTGATGACCTCTATCTAGTGTGAGTAGGGCTGTCTTCAACTAAAAGCACTAGGTTGTTGAGAGACTCTAATCTCCTATGCCCTTTGTATGGATACCCCTCTCAGTGACATGGTCCTTATGATTGTATGTCCTCGAACTAGTGTTCTCTTGTAAAACCTTGTCAAGGTTGTTTGTCATACTCTATCCCTCTCAGGCTCATGGTCCCTATGATTGTATGTCCTTGAACTAGCATTCTGTTGATAAAACCTTGTCAGGGTTTTTTGTCATACTCTATCCCATATATCTACCACTAGTAGGGATGCTTTGACACTCTAGATCTTCTATATATAACATCTCAAATATCTTTGATTTGGTATGCTCATCATCAACTATATGGTTTGCTATCCCTAGAACAAAGTGTATGCTTTGAATCTCTAGATGTCAATATATAGTGGCCCAAGTATCTCTTATTTGGTCATTAAATGTACAATTTGCTACCTTGGAACAAAGTGATATATCTCTCGTGTTTGGGTATAAGCACATCTGTATAAGAAGTGCTCCATTGTCTCCACCTTGTCATGGCAATTTCTCCAAATCCTCTCCTTGGGGACTTGTGAGGCTCTACATGTCTCTCTCTCCAGTTGGTGTGATTAAACTCTAAGCTAGCCTATGTTAACTCGCATTGCCCATGGCATGCAAGGATCACAATGACATGATTACATTTTTGTGAACTCATAATAATAACACATCATTAACTCTACAATTCCATGTTAATAAAGTTCAAAATAACATTAACTAGGTGAAGTTTGCTATTTATATTTACACGATTCCAATCACATTTCTCACTCCAAGTTATATTGTACATATGCTATATGTATACAAGTTTGCTATGTATAAACTTCAAAATAACATTAACTATATATAGAGGATTCCAATCACATTTCTCACTTTTCCAACTTTTGAGTGAGTCTCTTGGAGAGTGCCATTTGGGTAAAGAACTCTCCTACGGGTAAACTTGGAGAATATCTTATGTGTTGAGTAGATGGTTGTGAGAATATTTCAATAAGCCATGTTCCATTCTTTGCATCGGGATACAACAAAACAAGGAACCAAAGCGTGTGCAAATAAGATTGGGTTATTTATTTTAGAAAGAACAAGGGGCAATTCGTGATTGTTTGCAAGTCTTGGGGCTTGTTTTTGAATAAACATTGGGGAAATCACAAAGAGCTTTATATCTTGGGTATTTGGTCTTCTTATGGGTCGTAGATATCCTAGATATGAAGCATTGGATTAAAAAATAGCAATTAAACATGTGTGAACTTCTTTTAATGTGTGAATGCCTTAGTTTAGGCAATGTTAGTTCATGGTATGGCTATTGTTTGACGCTATTTGAACTATGTTGTTTTTAACTATGAAAAATTAGTCTATTAGTGTTTGTTTGTCATTGGTTTAAACAAGTGCTTTAATATTATACTTATTGTTGGTAAGTTATGTATACCAATTGTTTATTAATTCACTATATAATATTTCAATATAAGTATATGTACACAATATATACATGTGTCTATGAATGTTTGTGGAGTATAAAAGCTATGAATGTTCAGAATATTAGTGCATTTCTTTAAGGTATAGAAGCTATCTATGTTCACATCATGATTGCATGTTTACCTATCTGTTTCACAATTCTTTCATGTCTCAACTCACATGCATCATGTGTTATTAAAAGTACACAATATTTGTTACACATTTTCACTTTATTGCCAAAATGATTAGTATTTGTGAATTGTATATAGTTGTTGAAATGATATAAGAATAGCATTTGTATGTGAGAGGATGTTTCTTATTTTTAACCACACTTAATTTGTTTGTTGAAGATTAATAATTTAATTGATTGATTGTTCCATGAATTACTATATAGTTCATTTGTTTGTTTGTTCCATGGATTGTTTCATGTATTACTTGCTTATCTGTTTTATTTTACTGCCATGATTTGTTGTAAATTGTACCTAGTAATATTATAGAGTAGTGATCATTAATTACTTATTACCTCCATGTGCACTATAGTGTCCAAGAATATGAGGGCACCAATTCTCCTAGTTTTCAAAAATAACCAATGCTTCTTCCTTAAACCCAAGTAATGCAAAGTAAGGTTCTAGCTACAAAGAAACGGTCCCTAGGAATAGAGTGGCAATTTTCCAAAAGAAAAAGTGGATATATGCATTGAGAGTATAATTTTTGTCATATCACGAAGTTTGATAGTACACCTCGCATTAGGGACTATTTCCTTGATAGTGTAAAGAAGTCCATGCATGTGTCTCAACACCCAGCCACCTGCCAAACAAGTTGCTAAAGCCGTTTGAGAGTACTTTGAAAGCACAAGGGCTTTCATTGTAAGAGTATCATGTACTGAAGTTGAGATGTTTGACTCACAAAGTGATATTGTCAATTGGCCAAGTGTCTCAATATCAAACACCCCATGCTTCTACCTTTTTGGAGAGTTTCTAGTATAACTGGATGGGGGAAGCAGTTTGTCTAGGAACACAACAAGTGTTCATCAAGCCTCTCTCCATGAGAGTTTTCATGTGACACAATTAGAAGAAGCGCAAAAGGCCTTGGCTAGGGGTTTTTTTTTTTCCTCTTGTCCATGCAATGACAATTGTGGATAATGATCATTGGAAACTTGCATGGAAGAAAATTGGGGAGTTTGAGGTTGCCTTTTTCCCACCATCTTGTCACTCAATATGAGACGATGTTGATAAGTGCCACTTAGAGGTGAAGGAATGGTTTGAAAGGGTCGTTCTATATGACTTGGGCATGCCTAGATGTACTATTGTAGCAAATGGTTGGTCAATAGTGACAATTGGTAAGCATCACTTTGATTTCACTAATGGGAGAGATACTATAAATAGCACATGAAAAATTAAGCTAGGGAATACATTACATAGCTTTTATGCAAGACTATTGAAGAGATAGGGCAATCTCATGTGGTGCAAGTTATGGATAATGCAAAGAAATGTAAAAAAGCATTTAGGCTTGTAGAAGAGTGATATCTAAAGATTATATGTAGTGATTGCAACACTCATTCTCTTAATTTAGTATTGAAACATTGGTATAAAAATAATAAATCTTGGTTTTCTAGCATGATTGATGATTGTAAGAGAGTTGTCAAGTTCGTTCACAAGAGAAGTCGAGTACTGGATATATATCGAGCTTGGATATAATGCAAATTTAAGCCTCCTATAGAAGAGATGGTTTTGCACCTATTTTTATACTTTGGAGTCCTTACTTTGAAACAAGGGTGCTATGATAGAGACATTCTTGTATATGGATATGCACGATTAGGAGGCTAAGCAAAGTGTGTGAGTGAGGGATAAGGCTACTAAGTTGCATTCTAATTGTTTGAACAAGGATAACTCGTTAGAGTCTGTGCATATCATGTAATGATACTCATCATGTATGCCATACGTAGCATGGGTGAATGAGTGGCAAACATGAGAAAAGAATGGATGACATGGTGGACTATGCAATTGAGTTGAAACTCTCCTATGTAGATTAAAGACTCCATTGCAAAGCCTTGGCAAAATCCATTAAAGGCATCTCAAAGAAAGATGTTGTTAAATATGTTTAAAGGAGATGGATTGTAGCCCATACACCATTGTATAGTGCCCCCCATTTGTTATATCTTGAATATTCATTCTCTAATCCCTTTGTGAAAGAGATGGCCAAGAAGGAGTCGGCATGGAAGTATTGGACTATGAATGCAGGAGATACTTCTCCACATTTTAGAACCCTTATTGTACATATGCTAGTGCAATGTGCTAGTAACTCTAGCCTTGAGTAAAATTTTAGCACATATAAATATGTGCATGACACTGCTCAAAATAGATTGTTGGCAAACAAGGCTGACAAGTATTGCAATGATACACACCGTTGCAATGGACATTAAGATTCAAATGAATGTAGAGGTAACAAATGTAGATATTGAGGATCGTCTTGCTTGGAGGATGCATTGATCCCAAGTAACATTCGTCGAGCTCAAACATCATGACATGGCATCCTTTTGCCTTGATGTAAAAAAAATTAAATGCTATAAATGATTGATTTGTGGATATGTAAAGTTTTTTACGATAATAAGTTTGCAATGTCAATTTCACTGCTACTATGATAGAAGTATTTATTGTTTTAACTTTCCATAGTTGATATATATTGAAAGCCATATCTTTATAGAGAATCAAAAAGTTGTATTACTTGTCATTCAATGTTTGTACATTAAAGTGTTTACATGTAAATTTCAATTAAAGAAGTTGCAGATAGCGCTATAAGTACTCTCTTAATCTCCATCTTGAGGTTGTGCATAAGGCATTCTAAAGATCATATACAAAGCTTCGAGAAAAAGGGTGTCACAAGAAGGAAACTTATTGTTAAGTATCATTTGTTGCACCAAGCTTACAACAACAAAAATTATAAGCCCATTTTGCTATTAACTGAGATAAAGAAACCCATACACATATTACTTGAGCTCATGGGGACACCTACATTTTGCTCGAGGGCATGGGGATGGAGTAGGGTGCTCATGAAGTGGTCTTGTGGTAACACTCCTTAAGAAGCCCTCTTAATGGCATGGTGCTCCACATGCTTAGTAGTTCTTGTTAGTGTAAAAAGTTGGGAATAACAAATTAGTGTAAATAACATTGATATTATGCCATGTCACACTGACATTGTTATACAAGGAGAGGAGATGTAATTTTTCACATCTTTTTGACACATTAATACAATTACAGTCTTTCTCTCCCATCTTCCTTACTGCTTCTATGGCTTTCCCTTCTTTCCTGTCTTTCTCTCTCTAAATCTAGTCTTTCTCTCTCCTTGTTACTCCTCTTCTCTCTCTTCCTGCAGTCTTTCTCTCTCTTCTACAGTCTTCTCTCTCCTCTTTCTTTCTCCCTAGTTCTCTCTCTGACAAGTGGTATCAGAGCTTGAGTCTTTGATCCATTCTTTTCTTCTATTTTCAGTCCCATTTTCCTATTTCAAAATCAATTTCAGACAAAAATGGTACAAGACAGTGACTAGTGGAGTGCTGCAGATCATCTACAGTTAGTAAGAGACTACATATGGAGATATCCAAGGTCTGATATGGCAGATAATGGCTTAAATGGCAGGATGTCATCAAACTTCATGCAAAAATGGAGGTAACTAGGGTAAAGGATGGTTAACAGGGCTTAGTTAGAGGCTAAATTACAGTTACTTTTCAAAAGAGAGCTTCTCTTCTCTCTCTTTCAAGCTTTTGGCTGAAGCTTCCATGGTGGCTGTCAAGAAATTCCCAAATACCTCTCTCTACTGATCATTTCTCACTGCCAAAGCATAGGGCAAAGGTTTCTTGTTGCATGAGCTTCAAGAGGAGTACCATGGTTGAAGTATGATGCAGATTATCAGCCAGCAAAATGCGTCGAAAAATACACTGGTTTTCTTGCTCCTCTTCCTTGGTCAGTCTGCTTCAAATCTTCAGCTCATTGATCAAAGGTTTTGAAGGCTTCATCAACACTTGTTTACAACAATCTTCAGCCTCAGAAGAACTCGATCAACCATTCCTTTGCTCAAAACCCTAATACACAGCAGGGCAACCATAGCCACATATCTGGAAGCTCAAATTTCTCTAAAATTTGGACTTCCCCGACCTCCAAGGCTTCTCTAATGCTAAGTACAAGCCGGATAGGCTCCAAGATTGAAGACATTGAGGAGATTTCAGCCCGTGCATGACATTGGAACTCAAATGGAAGGATTATTTTGGGGCTTTTCATCAAGGGGCTTGAATCTTTGATATTCAAGTGTTCAAGCAAGGCCAGAGCATTGATTCTTCAAGGATTTCATCATATTGGAGCTTGTATGGACTGATTCTATAGAGATTTCAAGCTTTATGACGGATTTATGATGGATTATGAAGAACTTTTGCATCAATGGGATTGAAGCTGACATCCATCATATTCTTCAAGCTTAATGGAGGTATTCCCTTTTACTAATCTCTGAAATCTCTCAATAATCCAATTGCTAATGGCTTTTCCACTTGTTGATGGGAGATTATTGATCAATTAATTCACTGAATTGATCAATAGATCAGAGATTAGTGTTAATTCTTATTAATTTCAGCCTATTCCATTGAATTTCATTCTGATTCAATCATTACTTCATCATAGATATCATTTGATCAGCTTGATGCATAACCTTGATTTGTTTTTGTTGAATTTCTTTTACCCAAGCTGAAATATTGTAAAAGGGTAAGTACTAGCAATCAGTGAGTCATTGAATTGCATTGGTAAGACCCTTCTCCTATCCCAAACTTTCAAAATTTCATTCGATTGCATCTCATGAAAGGATGAATGAATATTTCAGAAATGCATGTCATGCTGATTGATTAGAATAATAGCCTTTGCCATGTTGATATTCCCACTAAGGAAAAAGGTGGATGTGGGGGGAGATAGTGGGACAAAAGAGAGGTGACCCTCCCTCACTATCAAAGATCCCGAAGGGGTGCAACCAACCGACCCGGGGGGAACTTTGCCCACCTCCCGGTGATTCGGAGCCCATGTAGGGAGCTTGTCATACCGTTTTATCCCTCACACAGGTACAGCGAGTGGAGAATTAAAGATTGAAGACTTTCCAAGGGCTCAAGTACCTACAGGACCAAAATAGGGTAAAACATGGAATTTATAGGGCACTTACAAGGTACTTACAGGTGGATACAGGTACACCCTTCATTATTGAAGTACAAATGCAGGTACTACAGGGTATCCACAGGTCCTATATACCCTTTTATAGTGTTTGGTAAGCATTTGGGGTTACTATCTTACACTATAGGGTCAAAACAGGGCAATTACAGGTCTAGACAGGGTGCAGGACTGGACAGTTGAGACTCAGAAATCCAGCTACAGAATTTTCTGTCCTAAACATGTTATAGCGTGCTATAGCTCATCTTGAAGAGGGAATTCTTAGCTTTGATTTGAACTAAAAAGTTCTGAAATCGGAGTTCCCTAGTAGCAAAAGTTATAGCCATTTTTCTGATAGGGGGTACTGCAGGACTGCACTATTATGGTAGGTCATAAAGGCAAAAATAAGGTGTAGGAAGATTATGCTCAGCAAATCAGGGATTCCATGCTGGATAATATACTTCAAGAGAGCCCTGAAGAGCTTCAACAACAAGGAGAAGTCAGTATACTCAATAATACTTTGTGTGCCCATGAACAAAGACATAGGGAACGACATGAGGCCATCTTGTCAAGAATGGAGCAGATGGTTCTATCTACTGATCAAAACAAGGCTTCTATTGATAAGTTGGTGGAATCTAATGAACAACTTATGGCACAAATTTCTAAATTCATGTAGTTGCAAATGGGATCAAGAGAAGCTAATGAGAAGGCTTGTTCAAACAGTGACCCTTCAGCCCCACTTCAGCCATCTAACCAAAATGGTCATGGAAATGGGATTATTGGAAGAAGAGGCATTCCAAATAGTCAGTATGAAGTAGGAGAGGCTTCGCAGAGGCATGATGACTATTTGGGCAGTTTGTATGGGACCAATACTCAAGCTTTTGGACTGCATACTCAAAATTCTAGGGGTGCTCTACCAACAGGAAGATTACTTAGTAATTCTTAGCCACCTGTTGGAAGATTTCCGTCTCAATTTGGAGGTTCCATACTTCGTAATCTTGATCATCCAATTTTGGGACAACAACCATTTCATGAAAGGGAGTTTTAGGAAAAAATTGTTTTAGCCAAATTTAATGGTCAGTCATCTTCACCATCTGATTTAGAGGAATGGACCTCTAAGATGGAGTCCTACTTTGACATATACCCTAAAACTGATGACATGAAGATTCACTTTGCTTCCTTGCATTTGGAGGGATTTGCCCATACTTGGTGGAGGTATATTAAGAAAGAAAATATATTTGTTGAGAATTAGAAAGCTTTTAAGGCACTTATGCCTGAAGTTTTTGTTTCACCTATTGAGAAAGAGAAGTTAGCACGGAGATGGTATGGTTTGGAACAAAGGGGCCTAAGTGTAAGAGAGTACACTAACCAATTCCTCAACCTAACCATGTATGTGGAAAGCATCAGTGATGAGGCTAAGCTTCACAAGTTTATGTATGGTTTGGAGCCATCTTTATCAGCTGGTGTTATGGCACAAAATCCTACTTCACTCTTTAAGGCTATTGAGCTTGCAGAGCGCTATGGAAGAAAGTATAGAAAAGAATCTTCATTTCAGCCTGGTTTTGGATAGCCAATGACTGTTTTAAAGAAGGGACAAGTTGGTAACACTTATGGCAGTAATCATATGCCAAATGGGAGCTTACGGGTACCAACTTATCCTCGATTCAATGCTTCTAGGCCTCAAAGTAATTTTAGGATAGCAAACTGTCCAAGAGTTGATTTCAAATAGGGGGACAACAAGCCTAAGTCCATCTCAGCTAATACAAATCCTAAATCTATTCCTATGGATCTTTACAAAGAAAGGAAGGACAAATGTTTATGTTTCAAGTGTGGGGAAAAGTATACACCTGATCATGCTTCAAAGTGTGTATACAAAAATGTCAAACCTAAGCTTCAGAGTATGTTGGTTTTTGAGGATTTTGAAGATGACGTAGATGAAGCTAATGCAGTGGCACTTAATGCTGAAAATGAAGATCTTGAGGAGGAAGTTGGACAGGAGTATTTTTATGATCCAGCCAACTCTTTTCCTTTTGATCCAGGTGGTAGTGTTCTGTTTGACCCAGGTGGAACTTGTGATGAGTCACTTGTTGCCACTAATTGTTTTATCTCTATGGATACTTGGACGGGATCTAAGAGCCCTAATATACTCCGTATGAAGGGAAGCATATGTGGAAGATAGTGGCAGTACTCAGTTTTGTGAATAAGTCCATCATGGACAAGCTAAATTGTGTTCCCATGGACTTACAACATCCCATCATAGTTCAATTGGCTAATGGTGAAGAGGAAATCAGTACAAAGATTTTCCCACAGGTTTCTTTACAATTGGTTGAAAATTTTGAAGCCAAGGTAAACCTGATCACTCTAGAAATGGGGCCTATAGATATTGTACTCGGTTGTGATTGGTTGATGACACTAGGCAGGATTACTATGGATTTCTCACAGTTGTATATGGAGTTTATCTCCAATGGACATCCTATCCATTTACATGGAATTCCTAGTAGATCAGATTTTCAGCTTATCACCATTCAACAACTCAAAAGAGAGTACAAAAAGCGCTCACAAATATTTGTTTTGCATTTGAATAAAGAAACACAGGATCAGCCCAATAATTCAGCAAACCATCCAGCCTTGAGAGCTCTTCTTGAGGAGTATAGAGATTTGTTTGAAGTACCTACTTCATTGCCTCCTAAGAGAGCAGTGGATCACCCCATTGATTTGGAGCCCAACTCAAAGACAATCAATAAGCCACCTTACAGATTATCAAACTATGAACAAGAGGAAGTAGCCAAGCAAATCAAAGAACTTCTTGAAATGGGATTCATTGAACCAAGTTCTTCACCTTATGCATTCCCAGTCCTGTTAGTAAAAAAAAAAGATGGATCTTTCAGAATGTACATTGACTACAGGGATCTCAATAAGATCACAGTGAAGAACAGGTATCCTATACCCAAGATTGATGATTTGCTTGATGAGCTTAAGGGGGCTCGATTCCTTACGAAGATTGATTTGAGGCCAGGGTATCATCAGATTCGCATGCGAGAGGGTGATGAAGTCAAGACTGCTTTCAAGACTGATCGTGGGCTCTATCATTTCTTAGTGATGCCATTTGGGCTTACAAACGCTCCAGCTACCTTCCAAAGCCTGATGAATAATATTTTACAACTTTTCCTCTTTTAGTTTGTCTTGATGTTCTTTGATGACATCTTGATCTATACCAAGACTTTACAGGATCACTTGGCACATATGAGGAGGGTTTTTGATGTATTGAGACATCATAGGCTTTTTGCTAAGGAGAAGAAGTGTTCTTTCATGCAGACTGAAGTGGAATACTTGGGACATATTGTCAGTGAAAAGGGAATACAGGCTGATCCCAAGAAGGTGCAATGCATAAGAGATTAGCCAACACCTACTACTACTACCTCTCTTAGAGGATTCCTTGGTCTATCTTCATTCTATCGTCGATTTATTAAGCATTATGCGGCAATTGCAACTCCTTTGACTGACAGGTTGAAGAAGGAGACTTTCTTTTGGGATGCTCTTGCAGATAGCAGCTTCAACGAGCTAAAGGAACTCCTTACCTCTGCTCCTATCTTAGTATGCCCGGACTTCTCCAAAGAGTTTACTATACAGTGTGATGCTAGTGGCCGTGGCATTGGGGCTGTTTTGCTTCAGGCCCACATCACTCATACAAGGGGCAAAGATAACATCGTGGCTGATTCTCTTTCTCGTATGTGGGCCTGCAAAGTTTCAGCTATGACAGAATTACATAATGACTGGATTGAAGAACTACAGGAGGCCTATCTTTTAGATGAGGAATTTAGCCAAATCTTTCAGAAATTACAGCAAGGTCTTATGGAAGAAAACTCGCATTACTAGCTTAAAAATGGTCTTATTTGGTGGAAAAGCAAGATTGTTATTCCCTCTACTTCTTCTTTTAAGTGGAAAATTATGGAGGAGTTATATTCTTCGCCTCTAGCTGGACACTTAGGAGTTTTCAAGACCTATGACAGGATCAGTAAAAGTTTTTATCAGAAATGACTGTGGAAAGATGTCAAGGACTTTGTTATGAAGTGTATGCCTTGTTAGCAAAGTAAGGACAACACCCATAAGCCAGGAGGTTTGTTACAGCCATTGCCTATTCCTACGGGTAAATAGACTCATATTACTATGGATTTCATTATTGGCTTACCTACTACCAAGAAGGGATGGAATAGTATTTATGTGGTGATAGACACACTCACCAAGGCAGCCCATTTTATTCCAACCAAGATTTAGTTTACTGCTTCTCAAGTGGCCAGCCAGTTTATGGAGCATATTTTTAGACTACATGGATTACCGCATGTGATTATCGATGATAGAGACTCAAAGTTTATGAGTAACTTTTGGCAGGCGGTATTTACATCTATGGGCACTAAATTGGATCCATCTACGGCTTATCATCCTCAAACTGATGGACAGACAGAGAGAGAGTTAATAAATGGTTGGAGACTTATCTTCGCCATTTTTGCTATGATGTCCAAACCTCACGGGATTCTTGGCTACACTTGGCTGAATTTGCTTATAACAATTCCACTCATGCGAGCATAGGTGTTTCACACTTTGAGGCTTTGTATGGTTACAAGGTGCCCTTACCCACCGTCATCTTTAATGAAAAGATCAATCCTCGTGGGAAGGAGGAGTTGGAAAGAATGCAGACCCTTCTTCAGCAATGTAAGGTGAATCTAAGGAAGGCTCAAGATCAAATGAAGATGTATGCTGATGAGAAGAGGAGGCCCTTAGAGTTCCAAGAAGGAGAGTTGGTTTTGTTGAAGGTACCCAAATCCAAGTATTCTACATTAAAAGATGGATCTAGTAATAAGCTTGCCAACAGGTTTTATGGCCCTTACCGGATCTAGTAATAAGCTTGCTCACAGGTTTTATGGCCCTTACCAGATCCTTAAGTGAATTGGAGATTTGACATACAAACTAGAGCTTCCCTCTTCTACAAAGATTCATAATATCTTCCATGTTAGTCAGCTCAAGCCCTATTATGGTGATCTAGTGGATATAGTTGATGAGCTGCCACCTATTGATGAAGACGATCTTATTCAGTACATCCCAGAGGCTGTTATAGGTTAGCGTGAAAAGAAGCTTTGATCACATTCTATTGTGGAATATTTGATCAAATGGAGAGGTTTACCACCTGAAGAAGCTTCTTGAAGACCTGATTCTATATTGGATGAGTATACATACTTGAGGGATACATTGGTGGCTGAAGCCTATTGCCTATGGAGCTAGTAATGATGCAGACTGGTTCAAGACAACACGCTGTTTTAGAATGGTTTTTATCGTGCCTAATTTTTAGAGTTAAGCTATCTACATGGGCTTAAAGTACTCTATATGGTACGTCCCATTTGGACACTTTTACTAGAAGTTATGGCAGATTTGATCTAGCAGGGTCTATTTACTCAGCAAGCTGTCTACTTTGTTTCGGGATTATTTGTTGAAGACTTTATGGCTCCATATGCTTGTGAAGTATTCCAAATCATGTATATAGCTGGGGCTTACTTCCGTTCTTCAATTTCAGCTCATGTAGTGGTCATACTTCATTCATTTTCCATTTGTAAAGCTGTAAAAACAGAGTAGTACTCTGTTCTATTCATCTTTTTCTAGACGTTTCCAGGTTTGTTTTTGAGGACAAAAACTTTTGGGAGGGGATAGATTGTAAGAAGTTGGGAATAACAAATTAGTGTAAATAACATTGATATTATGCCATGTCACACTGACATTGGTATAAAAGGAGAGGAGATGTAAATTTTCACATCTTTTTGACACATTAATGCAATTACAGTCTTTCTCTCCCATCTTTCTCACAGCTTCTATGGCTTTCCCTTCTTTCCTGTCTTTCTCTCTCTAAATCTAGTCTTTCTCTCTCCTTGTTACTCCTCTTCTCTCTCTTCCTGCAGTCTTTCTCTCTCTTTTGCAGTCTTCTCTCTCCTCTTTCTCTCTCCCTAGTTCTCTCTCTGAGAGTTAGTGTAACTTGTGTGGGCATGCACTTATGGCAACATTTGGGATTGCAAGACTTGCTGAAACTCTAATTCCCTTTGGACTAGATTGTTTTTCAAGGCCTCTTCTTTTGCGTGTAAGTCCAATGTAGCACTTATGTTCTTAATGCTATGATGGGTTTCCTTTGATGAGAAGTCTACTGTCTAGCCAATCACAAAGTGCATACATAGCATCTTTTCCAAGA